>NC_047111.1:1371580-1443164 GCF_902500255.1 Thalassophryne amazonica
GAAGAGAGAAGAGAGAGAGAGAGAGAGAAAGAGAGACAAAGAGAGAGAGAGACAAAGAGAGAGACAGGGAGAGAGAGAGAGACACAGAGAGAGAGAGAAGAGAGAGACGCTCTGCACTAAAAAAAAAAAAAAAAAAAAAGCGAAGCAATTTTAATCAACAATCATCTTCACCACACAATTCAGTGAAACACAGTGTGAAAAAGTGATTCAGAAAGTTTTTCTATCCAGGATTCATCTTTATGAGAGCATATTTACTTCTTACAGAAGTGTTTTCTCTTTATTATTATTTCTGCACCAATGTATGCGAGAACTTATACTTTGCAATAAATTTGATTCTGATTTGACAATCAAATCAGTCCAGATTTAGCTCTTGTTCAAACAAGACAACTGGGGGTTATATTGTTTTTAAAAAGTATGCAGTCCCACTTAGAAATGTTAAAAAGAAAAAACTAAACTGTCAACATGACAGTAAAACTCTGCCTGTCTGACTGGACTAAAGGTCCAGTGTGTCATTTTTAAAGAGGAGAGCAAATGTTATGTCCATCAAATATTAATGTGTTTTTAAACTTTTCAATGTTATTTATTTCATTAACTTAGACAGAAGAACTATGATATTATAACATAAGTGTCATTTTTTTGTCTATTATTCTTGCTTTCAGTGCATCTAAAACCAGTCAAAATGACTCACAACGTGCCGCCTCGGGTGATAATTAATAAGCACCGCTATACTAAAAATATCTGGGGAGAACCCTGAAAGCCCATCGCAACAAAATGCAGCAGCACAACAAGCTTATTCCAGTATCTAAAACAGATGCATCCAGCTGTGTGAGAGAAATGCTACACTTTACAAGAGGAACAAGAGCGCAAACTCCCACTAAAAACCAGCTTACTCTGGTGGAATCATTTACCCAAGTGTATTTTTTTTAAATCAAAAGAACAGTTGGAGCTTCAATTCCAGGAGGTACGTAGGGGCTGGTTTTAAGTTTTTGATAGAATAAAAGCAAAACTTGTTTTGAGTTATCTCTGTCATTTGTATTAAATGTTTTCTTTTAAAAAGTAGGGGAGGAAAAAAAATCGAAAAATTGAATTTTTTCTGAAAAAATCTGAGATTTTATTTTTAGGCCAAACTGCCCAGGCCTACCACACGCCCTGTAAAGTCTTCTGTTCTAGACCCGATAAGAGATTTTGGACAACTACTGCTTAAATGAAAAACTGTCAGCAAGTCACATCACGCGGTTATACCACAAGAATGTTTGAACATTACAAAATTGCACAATGTTCTAACAAACAATTTAGTCTCCTTCTCTGACGGTTTGGATTTCTTAATATATCTTCAGGGCCTCACCGAAACAGGGACACTTCACATTTACAAAACTTCTGAAAATGATTATCTAAGTAACATATCTCCATGACAGCTTGCTAAGAAACTAAACTAATATTTGAGCAAAAGCAAATCTTAGAACAAAAGCAGATGTAATCATAAACATAACATACCTGTAATTAGGTCGACACAATACACAATTCAACAGCACGCAAACATATAACTCAAAAGTATTTGAATAGATAGATATCATGTAATTAACCTTAGCTGTTGATTACGTGTTTAATAAGCATTGATAAATATTGATCACTATGAGCACATGAGTAATATATTCTTCACCAGCAACAAGCTCTATTAATATATAAATGATGAAAGATAAATAATATTGTGATGATACTGAATGGGGAAAAAACACAAAAGGTTAATGCATATTTAAGCACATTTAGGATAAATTCCTTCAGCTGCTAGCTGCTGCGTTCACTGCGCCTACATCATTTCAAAGCGTCAGTAGCGACTCACCGATTATCGCCTTGTTGTTGCTTAAAATGGCCTCATTTCTGCTTAAAACTGACTTTAGAATGATGTAAGAGAATTTACTTTGTCATCTGATGATTAATAATCACATTATTCCCTTTCATCACTTTGGGTGTAGAGAGTCAGCCTCAGACAAGCTGCTGAGGTCCCAAATGTCACATGCACAGTGAAGGCAGGGCGAACCAATTTTTAGGGGGGACCGCTTGGTCTGCGAGATAAGTGAGCCCAGATAAATGAATTATGTTATGTCAGGAAGGACATCCAGCATAAAACAATCAAAAATAAAGATGTAGAGTACAAATTGAATTTCCATGACTGATTGGTCGAGGCCCGGGTTAAAACGACTGCCACCCGTGGTGTTGCCCAACAGGGTGGTTATGGAAATTAGGCTACTACTGGATGAAGAAGAAGAAGAAGAGGAGGAGGAGGAGAAGGTGTCCAGAGACAGCGGGAGAAGAGGACACTTAGAAGAGTGGAAATGAGAGTCGGGACTTTGAATGTTGGCAGTATGACTGGTAAAGGGAGAGAGCTCGCTACACAAAAAGTAGACATATTGGGCCTCATGTATCAACGTTGCGTACGGCGATATTTGAGCGTATATGGGGTGTACGCCAAAACGGCTGCGCCACTTGGCATTTATCAATGTGGTCGTTGGCGTACGCTGCACTGAAAATATACACCAGGTCGAGAGGTGGCGTAAATTATACACCAAAATGAACCAGCGCTGGAATCCACATAAAAATGAAGATGATCAACATGATAAACAGTGCCATTATACAAATCAATGCATATGTTACATAAATAACACTTTCCTGATTATACTACATAATAATCAATACAAATCCCACTTTTGTGGGATTGTTATGGAGCACGATCCGTGGCTACAGCGCTGACTGCAAAGAAAGCGCTGCTCGCCTTTTTCTCCAGACTTCGAGCCTGGAGCCAGATCAGCGCTGAGCTTAACTTCATGTGGTGTGATCGTTTTAGACAATGAAATTGATAACAACTGTAGTTTCGTCATTCCCTTAATTCGCTCGTGCTGCATTCAGGTTTTGTCGTCTCCATTCGGTTGTCACAATAAAATAAATACAGAAATACATTTAAAAAATAAAGAAATCTGACAGATTAGGCGTGTCTTAATAATTGAGCGAGCAAATATGCACATGTCAAGAATTATTGACATGTGAAAAGAGAATACAGTGGTCCCTCGTTATAACACCGTTCACCTGTCGTGGCCTCGGAGTCTCGCGGAGTATTTAGTCCAATTTTGCATGCCTTTTTTTTTTACAGTGTTCTGTGTTCTGCATATCTGTTTATAAGAATCTTGTTGCCCAGAAGAAAAAAGAGCGCCAACAACTACTCATAACTGTGTTTGTCACTCGGAAACAAACACCTGAGTGGAAAAAGGCGCAGCGTCAGGATGCAGAGGCCCGATCTGTGACATACTGGTCAGTCACTATTAATAATTTCTCATGTGTCCGACCTCGTTCGTTGATCGTTAAAATTAATTTGTTAGTTCTAAATGCCATCATAATTATTTATAGGAAAACTTTCTATTTTTATTTCTCAAACAAATGTTTGGGCCTGAAACAGTTTGGTATTATTTTCCTACTAAGGTTTGAACTTTGAGAGTGTTTACACACGAGAGAAAAGTGAGAAAATGTTCATGCCTGATTAAGAAAGCGTATAAACTGTATAGTGAGGGGTTTTACAGCTTTGAAATGTCTATAATAATTGTAAAAAATAACGCTGACTACGTCGCGGTTTCGCGTATTACGGGCTATTTTTAGAACGTAACTCCAGCGATTAATGAGGGACCACTGTAACACTTTATTGATTATATACTACAAAACAATTGATACGACAGCCGCTTTTGACGCTCTATTGGCACGCGTCGTGATTGGTGAAGTTCTTTTTCATTGCCGTCTTCCCGGCTTCCATGTCGTAAAATGAGGGTGTGTCTGAAGCGGAGTCTGAATATTTATGGGTGTGTTTATTATAATTACGATCGTTTCCACCCGCCGCATTTATCAAGATCACGTCAGGCGTACGCCAGAAATGGGCAGGTGCGCACTTGCTTGATACATGTCACGGCGACTTTGGTGTATTTCAAGTTTACGCCGTAAATTTACACCACAAGTGCGCAACATTGATACATGAGGCCCATTGTGTGTGCAAGAGACCAAGTGAAAGGGAAGTAAGAGCAGGAGCATAGGTGGTGGGATCAAGTTGTTGTATCATAGGAAGAGAAATGGTTTTGTGCTAACCACTAAGCCACCGTGCTGCCCAGAGCAGAACTACGCTGCCATATTGCATGATGGGTATTTTTCCATTAATCGATTTCTAAATGATTTAATGGGCCTCAGTTGGAGTAAACAGGTATAAAAAAAAATGAATGAATAATAGAGATTTTGTTTGTGGACTTGTTTTTAACATCAGATTGTACTTTAAATTTTCCTTTATAGAAATGTTTGAAAGTATGTTTTGACTCGGTTGTTGTCATTATATGCTTTAAATCTGAGATTCAACCAAAAAAAATAGGCATGTAAAGAAATAATGGCATTTATGGACTGTGATAAACTGATTTTGTCTCTTATTAATGGTTCTGTTTTTAATAGAATCAGAGAAATAGAGCATTTGAATTCTGCAGCATAACAAAGGGAGACATGTTGGTTGAACTAGTAGTGCCCCAGAAGTGGTGGGAGGTTATGGCCCGGTCACACGGCATACAACGATTTCTGAATGAAGAGAAAAATGTAAAAAAGTCACAAATCATTGAGAAAAGGTGTGAATGAGCTTTAACACTGAATAGCCTGGGAATCAAGAGAGCAAAAGGAATGAAAGAGGAACAAAATGAAACCAAAGCTGAAGCTGATCTCCACGCTTTAAATGAAACACCTGGAGCCACTGCTGGAACAGTGTGTGTCTGCCTCTCTGCGTTCCAGGACTCGGTGCTGGGATGGAGCTCATCTGCAAACAGAAGTGTGTGATCTGACCCACTGTGGAGATCTGTGTGCACAGCGGTGGATCCACCTGGTCTGGTTCCTCGTCCAGAACAAAAGAGAGATCATCTCCTTCATCATCAGAATCCTCACTATCTGGTTCGAACTCAGACGACATGCTGCGTGCTCCGTCTTGCTCCAATAAAAAAAAAAAATTGAAGCACTTGTTCAGCATTCATAAGACACCTCATTTTTACAAAAAAAAAAAAAACACCACCACACTAACCACACACGCTAAATACGCCACCAAAATTATACACATTGCAAACACGCCAAATATTTCTCAAATACCAAAACTCTAATCGTTGTCTGTGCACCTGAAATGAGAGAGAGAGAGAGAGAGAGATGCTGTTTGTCTCTACCTTTTTTTTTTTTCAAACCCTGGTGTTGTGGCTGTGTGTCAGGCACATGCACGTGGGTTGATTGCCAGTTCTGATCACGCACGCACAATTACGTGGATCAGACACACACACAGGAAATTTGTGAGAGTATTTTTCCTGGACTAACTATTATTTTCCTCTGAAAGTCATATCAAATCATTTTGGTGTGCAATTTTTACCCAGAGCCAGTAGAGTTGGATGAAAGTTACAGAGCAAATTCTATTGGCATAAAACAGACCACGCCCACCAAGTTGCTGAGATAAGTTTTGTTTTGAGTGACATTAGACTCTTTGCTCGGTCATGGACGTCAGAGGAGCGGTCTTTCATGGCATTTCTTGGCAGTCGGATCAATAAAATGCCAGGTAAGTACATTATTTTTTTGTTGTTGTTTTGTTAAGCAGTTGAGCCAACTTAGCTCTCACAATTCAAATTCAGCCCAGTGTATTGTCGGAGTTTGTGTCATATTAATACTGTTGGAGCCTGGGCTAACAAATGAAAACACCGCTTGCAGGTTGCACGAGTTAGCAAGAGAGTGGTGCAACACGTACATTTAACTCTGAACAGAATTCCAACCTGGGGAGCGCCGTCACTCCATTTACATAACCGATGCCAATCACTTGTTGCAGTTGACTGTAGAAATGAAATTGTCATTTCAGCACTAGAAATACATTCACGAGTGCACAAATGAGCCATAATTGGATGCTTAAATGAACCAGGAAGGCGTTTCATAAAGAAGGCCATATTTATAAAACATAAAGTAGATATCAATACCTTCAAAAGGAGTCAGTTTGAAGAGTTTTATTTACTGCCCACATGAGCTTTTCTTCTAATAAAATTCAACCACAAAATGCTTTTTTCAGATTTCAGAGGATTCTCCCACAATAACTGTTTACCACAGATATGCCAAATTTACATATTTCATAGCCAGTATAGCTGCATTAAGGAGCCAAGAAATGGAAAGCTTCTTTGAGTGTAATAGTATGCTTCAGTGTCTCAAACATGGATGCTCACAATAGTCAATGTAATATTTTCCATAGTTTGAGCATACAGAAACTTCACAGTTTAGTGTCAATGTCTGTTGTTGACTATAGTCCAAGTCTGGGTGTCCATGACAACTGTCACAGAAAATTTCAGGCCTCTAAGTCCATTATTTGCTGAGATATTCTACCTTGAATATGGCTCCAGAAATGACAGCCATGATTTTTGCCTAAAAAAGGCAGACCCCATACACACTAAATTGGCCATATGTCAGAACTACTTGGCCTTGTTGTTCTGAATAGTCTGGGAATATTTGATTAATATTTAAAGAAAATCTGAGACAAAGTGTGTGAGGCCCCTCAAATATTCGTTGAATTGACATGGAATGACCCAATAGTGTATTGTCGCGATTATTTAATCAGATAAAATTGATTAATCGTTACTTTTGCATTTTTAAACAGCATCAGTAGTCCAGGGCGCTCCCTAAGCAATGGCACAATATCGCTGTGCCATGATACAGAAAATGGGATAAAAAGACTGACTCCAAATATGATTAAATATTATTCAATTAAGTACTGTTAATTATTTTTAAGGGGGTAAAACGTAGCGAAATGGAGCAGACTGACCCATTGACTGAAGTTTCATCTCTTGAACGCCACATGGCGCACCTGCCTCTACTACAACTCCTGGCAAAAATTATGGAATCACCGGCCTCGGAGGATGTTCATTCAGTTGTTTAATTTTGTAGGAAAAAAGCAGATCACAGACATGACACAAAACTAAAGTCATTTCAAATGGCAACTTTCTGGCTTTAAGAAACACTATAAGAAATCAGGAAAAAAACTGCGGCAATCAGTAACGGTTACTTTTTTTAGACCAAGCAGAAGGAAAAAAAACATATGGAATCACTCAATTCTGAGGAAAAAATTATGGAATCATAAAAACAAACGAACGCTCCAACACATCACTAGTATTTAGTTGCACCACCTCTGGCTTTTATAAGAGCTTGCAGTCTCTGAGGCATGGACTTAATGAGTGACAAACAGTACTCTTCATCAATCTGGCTCCAACTTCTCTGATTGCTGTTGCCAGATCAGCTTTGCAGGTTGGAGCCTTGTCATGGACCATTTTCTTCAACTTCCACCAAAGATTTTCAATTGGATTAAGATCCGGACTATTTGCAGGCCATGACATTGACCCTATGTGTCTTTTTGCAAGGAATGTTTTCACAGTTTTTGCTCTATGGCAAGATGCATTATCATCTTGAAAAATGATTTCATCATCCCCAAACATCCTTCCAACTGATGGGATAAGAAAAGTTTCCAAAATATCAACGTAAACTTGTGCATTTATTGATGATGTAATGACAGCCATCTCCCCAGTGCCTTTACCTGACATGCAGCCCCATATCATCAATGACTGTGGAAATTTAGATGTTCTCTTCAGGCAGTCATCTTTATAAATCTCATTGGAATGGCACCAAACAAATGTTCCAGCATCATCACCTTGCCCAATGCAGATTCGAGATTCATCACTGAATATGACTTTCATCCAGTCATCCACAGTCCACGATTGCTTCCTTAGCCCATTGTAACCTTGTTTTTTTCTGTTTAGGTGTTAATGATGGCTTTCGTTTAGCTTTTCTGTATGTAAATCCCATTTCCTTTAGCTGGTTTCTTACAGTTCGGTCACAGACGTTGACTCCAGTTTCCTTCCATTTGTTCCTCATTTGTTTTGTTGTGCATTTTCGATTTTTGAGACATATTGCTTTAAGTTTTCTGTCTTGACGCTTTGATGTCTTCCTTGGTCTACCAGTATGTTTGCCTTTAACAACCTTCCCATGTTGTTTGTATTTGGTCCAGAGTTTAGACACAGCTGACTGTGAACAACCAACATCTTTTGCAACATTGCGTGGTGATTTACCCTCTTTTAAGAGTTTGATAATCCTCTCCTTTGTTTCAATTGACATCTCCCGTGTTGGAGCCATGATTCATGTCAGTCCACTTGGTGCAACAGCTCTCCAAGGTGTGATCACTCCTTTTAGATGCAGACTAACGAGCAGATCTGATTTGATGCAGGTGTTAGTTTTGGGGATGAAATTTACAGGGTGATTCCATAATTATTCCTCAGAATTGAGTGAGTCCATATTTTTTTCCCTCTGCTTGGTCTAAAAAAGTAACCGTTACTGACTGCCACAATTTTTTTTTCTTGATTTCTTATAGTGTTTCTTAAAGCCAGGAAGTTGCCATTTGAAATGACTTTAGTTTTGTGTCATGTCTGTGATCTGCATTTTTTTCTACAAAATGAAACAACTGAATGAACATCCTCCGAGGCCGGTGATTCCATAATTTTTGCCAGGGGTTGTATTTCCCTTTGATCTATATGTTTATTGATTTCTTCTGTTGAATCGAGCAGTGCCAGTGCAGTGGATCTTTTCACTCCAAAACTGTATTGACTTTCGTTAAACAAGTTGTGTTATTCTATAAATTCATCCAATCTGTTATTATAAAGTTTTTCCAGTATCTTTGAAAATTGTGACAATACAGACACAAGCGTGTACTTAGTAAAAAGATACTTGCTACCAGATTTAAATAAAGGTATCACTTTTGCCACTTTCATACCATTTGGAACAATTCTAGTTTGAAATGATTTATTTTATTTATTATTTATATGTGATAATGGTTTTGCGATTTCAGTAATTATTGGCTTTACTAAAGACATATGTACATCGTTATAATCTGTTGACTTTTACTTTTACATTTATTTAATACATTAATAATTTCCTTTTCATCCACTGGGCCGAGAAACGTGTGCAGGTTTCTATCCATTAATTGATGATTTTCCTATGGGCTGTGTGGAATTTCAACTGTCAGATCTGGCCCAACATTTGCAAAAATTTATTGAAAACTATTCACTATTTTGGTTCATGTTATATCATCTTGTTGTTAGAAGTAAAGTATTTAGGATAGTTACTTGATTTGGGTTTATTTGATATAATACTATTCAGTATTTTCCATGTTTCCTTTATGTTGTTTTTATTATCGTTTAGTATTTTTTCAAAGTATGATTTTTTTTAAGTTTCACATAATAGTTGTTAATTTCTTTTTATAGTTCTAATATTTAATCTCTGCCTCTCTTGATTTACTTTTAATGAATTCTCTATATAGCATATTTGTCTTCTTACAAGCCTTTTGAAGGCCTTTTTAATCTATGGGTTGGCTTTATATTTGTTATTTTTACTATACTGTATACAATTTTTGTTGTATAAATTGATAAATATGTTTATAAATTCGGAATATGCTAAATTAGCATCTTGATTTTCAAATCTAGAATTCCAATCATGTAAAAGTAAATCATTTTAAAGGCAGTGATAGCTTCTTCCGATTGTATTCGCTTACAATATTGTATTTTCTCAGTACACTTTATTTAAGATCAGTTACTATAAAAATTGGTAAATTGTCACTAATATCATTGATTAATAGGCCACTTAATGTTTTAATATCAATGCCATTTGTAAGTATGTTATCATTGAGAGTAACTGAATGTGAAGTTATTCTTGAAGGCCTAGTAATTTTTGGATATAGGTTTAAGCTGTACATGGTATGAATAAAATCCTCTGTTTATACTGATATGGATTTAAAAGTCCAGTTTTTTTTAAATCTTCAATTTTGGAGCCAGGAGCTTTATACATGCAGCTAATAATTATATTTTTTACATTTTTCCATATATATTTCAATTGTGATGCATTCTGGAAGATTTTCCACAGCCTTTTCATTTGCTCTTTAATTTTGTGATTAAGATTTTTGTCAACATACAATGCCACTCCTCCCCCCTCTGTTTTGTCTATTCAAGCAATTGAATTCATAACCCTCCAGTTTATAGCTTATTTCATCAACCTCTGTAAGCCACGTTTCCATTATAGAAATTATACTAAAAGGTTGACAAAATTGTTTTAGATAATCTTTAATATTCACAAAGTTTTTTTTCTATAAACTCCTCCTGTTAAAGTGGATTAATGAGAGTTTCCATCACTTAATGAAGTTGTTGTGGTGTTCTTCTGTATAATACTGACAGTTGCTATTTATGAGGGAATAGAAATGATTGTCCAGATCTATCTCATCTCATATTCCAGATCCTCTATATGATGTTCAGTATACTGAGAAGGTTGTAATTCCAAACTCTTAGATCATCTCAGTTAAGCTGTTACTGTTCTGAAGCACTGACGAATGGTCTGTATGTTTATCAGTCACTGTGAAAGTTTGTTACCGTCACTGACCACATTTTATTTATGCTTTGCCAGTTCCTCCATATTTAAGAAAAAAAAAACCAATCCGGATCAATATTGTATTCAACGTTATGAAAACTATGTTCAGTGGAATCAAACATTTTTAAATTGAGCTCCTGTGCAGAAGTGAATTCAAAAGAATCATCAATCATCATCAGTTTTATTTATATAGCGCCAAATCACAACAAACAGTTGCCCCAAGGCGCTTTATATTGTAAGGCAAAAGCCATACAATAATTACGGAAAAACCCCAATGGTCAAAACGACCCCCTGTGAGCATGTCATCATATACAGTGGTCCCTTGCTATAACGCGGTTCACCTTTCACGGCCTCGCAGTTTCACAGATTATTTTTTTTTGTGCAATTTTGCATGCTGCTCCTGCTTCTTTTTTTTTAATAGCGCATTGTGTTCTGCATCCTTATCAGGCGGGCCGGTCGCAGCACCGGTCGGCATCACTGTGATTGCTCTGCCTCCGATGTGCTTACAGAGTCTGTGGGCCCGGTAAACGCCGCAGCGGGCCACTCACACCGCCCCCCCCTCTCTGCTGTGCGGAGCTGCGGACAACTCTGGCAACAGGTCCAGAGACTACGCTCACTGTTTTGATGCGGAGCACTCCAGCAGCCAGCAAGGATAGACTTCTTGCGGAAAAATCTGCAGCGCCCGCTGCATGGTCTCATTAACCGCAGCCGCAGAGCTCCGTGGCCATGACTTGGATTCTTTGCGGGTCCCGCATCCGTACCCCCGGAGGCAGTGAGCGAAGGGAGAGCATGCGCATTGTGTTCTGCGTATGTCTGTTTATAATCTTCTCGCACAGAAGAAAAGAGTGTTTACACAGGAGAGAAAAGTGAGAAAATGTTAGTGCCTGTTTGACAAAAGTGTATAAAGTGTGTAGTGAGGGGTTTTACAGCCTTAAAATGTCTATAATAATTGTAAAAAAAAAAAAAAAAAATGCTGACTACTTCGCGGATTTCGCCTATTGCAGGTTATTTTTAGAATGTAACTCCCGCGATAAACGAGGGACCACTGTAAAAAAAAGAAAAAAAAGAAAAATCCATCCATCCATCTTCTACCGCTTAGTCCAATTAAGGGTCGCGGGGGTCTGGAGCCTATCCCACAAATCAAAAAAAGTGGTCAAATTTGGTCTAACTTCATGATTTAAACATATGCATGATATGAAAGTCATTTCCCATAATTGATTATACCCAAGTTCATTCAACAACACAGGCATAACCATTAATAAACAAATACCCTTCACTTAAACTTTTCCAAGTCCCAAAGCTTCCTTACCATCATGATTTTTGCTTCCTCCTGAGTTCCATTTAATTTAATCAACACTTTACAATTTCTCGTCCAGTTGCTTGTATTTTCTGTTGTTTCAGGAAGATTCTGGCTTCTCTTGCAACATCGCCCTTTTTTTTGTTGTCAGGTGTTTGTTGATGTACATGTTGGTTCCTCTCAGCCTTTTTAGGCTGCCGCAACAAATCGTTCTAAACTTTTCTGTTCACAAACCGGATAATGATGACTGGTTTGGACATGTTGTCTTTCTTTGGGAGTGAATGACAGTCTGCAGTGTCACTGCTGTTAATGTGGATGTTATTTGAAGAAAAGAAGTTGATCTGCTGCTCCAGGGACTGGGTTTCTCCCGGCATTTCATCCATAACACTTGTGCTGTTGGTTGCAGCCCTGGCGTATGACCAATATCCTGTTACAATTAGGGCTGCAACAATGAATTGATAAAATCGATAAAATTCGATGACAACAGGCGTTGGCAAGACATTGCGTGATCGATGCGTTGTCGAGTGATTATGACATCAGAAGCTGCTGGCCGCTTCTGACGCCAGTAGCGACCAGTGCACAGAGCAGATCAGATGCTGTTTCGTAGAACTACACACTTAGAATATGGCAGATGCAAGTAGATGAATGAAAGTTAAGACTTCAAAAGTGTGGGAGCACTTTACATTAACGCAAAGACGCTTGTTAACTGCAACATTTGCAAGTCGGACCTCGCATGGCACAGGAGTACGACGGTAATGATGCAGCATCTCAAACGAAAGCATGTCGGAGTCATCAACGAGGAAGGGGAGAGCTCAGTGTCTGGGCAAGTTAACAAATGTTTATTTTTGTGTAAGCAGTTGGAACGTCTCAGTATGACAAGTCAGGCTGATATGATATGAAGCCTGACGGTTGGATCTAGTCAGGACCAGGCTGTCTGCGCGTCTCCCAGAGCAGTGAGGTGAGGGGCAGAGAGTGAGAGAAAAAGAAAGAACAGTAACAGCACCGACAGTTTTTTTTATTAATGTTGTCAAAGTCCTACCATTGACATTAACGCTTGTCCGATTGTCCGGGACAAGTGTAAAATGTGATCGGACAAGTAATAGCTCTAAATCGTTGTCCGACCGGACAAGTGGCATTTTTTATTTATTTATTTATTTATTTATTTTGGTTTAAAACGTTCAACATCTTCTCGCACCTCGCGAGAAAGTGTCTTCGGTTTTTCCTGCCACACTCCACGCAGCGGACAATCGGAAAACATAACACCGAGTTCTCCCCAGACAATGGAACCAGGACGCCGCGCCACAGTGTTCTGACAGCGCCGTCACAGGTAGTTTGGTAGTGCTGTCAGGTAGTTTTTCTAAAATCCAGCCAGACTGTTTGTGTAGAACTGGCAGCTTCCCCGCAGACAGAGAGCCGAGCAGCGCTACAGCGGAAAAAAACCTCCGTCAAAGTCTTCACATAAAATGAGCTGCTTCTGCTTATATAGCTCCAGAAATTCATTTATAGGCTTTATTTTACTGTTGAAAGCCTTCATGTTTCCAGAGTTTGCGCAAATACGATGTGAGAGTGAAGAGTCTCTCGTTCCCTCACAGACAGACAGACAGAGACAGATGTGGGATGAGTCACGTGTGTCATTGTGAAATGACCACATAGTTTACAAGTTATACAGAGAATGTTACACATATAATGAGTCAGGCTACAGTTTTTCATTTAGGTTTTATGGTTAATTGGTTATGCTAATTGCTCATTTGCAGCAATAAAAATACCTCTTTTTTTCACCATATATTTTATAACATTTATAGGTTTCAATGTTGTTTTATGGCAACTCAGCCCTTTGATAAAGCAATGTCATTTGAAATAATTATTTTTGTTCTTTATTATAAACTGTTTTATTCTTTATTATTTTATATTTCAACAGCCAAGGGACATTTGACAATTTGTTGATTTTCAAGTATTTTAAGTTTTCAAATAATGTTCTGTTGTTAAATAAAGTGATGGAAGGAGAGAAAAATTGTTTCCCTGGCACATTTTAAAAAAATTCCCCACTAATCCGATTAATCGTGTCGAAACCCCATCAGATTAGATTATCCAAATAATCGTTTGTTGCAGCCCTAGTTACAATAACATCTTCCATCTTTGTATACTGTTCCAAATCATCCACTTGTTTTTCCAAAAGTCTGATTTTGTTGTTTTTTCCTGCATCAATTTTCTCAGTTCATGTACCTCCTTCAACAGACCCAGTAATTCAGTCTGTTTTTGAACCACGCCGCTCAGTTCTTCAGACATAAGTTCAGTGACTGTTTTATCTCATCCATTTCTTCTCCACTTATTGTCTTCTTAAGTGGCATGATTCAATTTCAATTTATTAATTTATATCGCGCCCCAAGGCGCTTCACACAATTCATAACACAAAGTAATTTAAAATCAAAATTAAAATCAAGAAGGGCGCAATAAAAAGATGAAACATAGTAGAATAAAAAGAAACTACAAGGCAAACATAAAAACAAATTAGATTAATAAGACAGTCTAAAAAAGTGGGTCTTCAGTCTTAATTTAAGTCTCCACCATGTCAGATTGCCAAATAACTGCAGGTAGATCATTCCAAACAGTCGGACCACGGTAGCAGAAGGCTCTATACCACACAGACTTTTTGTTCACCCTCAGAACGCACAGAAGCCCTGCGAACGCAAGGGCCACACAGGTACATAGGGCTTAACCAAGTCCACCAGGTAGGAAGGTGCCAGTCCGTGAACAATTTTATAAACCAACAACAAGACTTTGGTCTGGTCTATTTGAAGAATTTCAGTCAGGTTTTAGAATTCATCATAGTACAGAAACAGCATCAGTGAAGGTTACAAATGATCTTCTTATGGCCTCGGACAGTGGACTCATCTCTGTGCTTGTTCTGTTAGACCTCAGTGCTGCTTTTGATACTGTTGACCATAAAATTTTATTACAGAGATTAGAGCATGCCATAGGTATTAAAGGCACTGCGCTGCGGTGGTTTGAATCATATTTGTCTAATAGATTACAATTTGTTCATGTAAATGGGGAATCTTCTTCACAGACTAAAGTTAATTATGGAGTTCCACAAGGTTCTGTGCTAGGACCAATTTTATTCACTTTATACATGCTTCCCTTAGGCAGTATTATTAGACGGTATTGCTTAAATTTTCATTGTTACGCAGATGATACCCAGCTTTATCTATCCATGAAGCCAGAGGACACACACCAATTAGCTAAACTGCAGGATTGTCTTACAGACATAAAGACATGGATGACCTCTAATTTCCTGCTTTTAAAACTCAGATAAAACTGAAGTTATTGTACTTGGCCCCACAAATCTTAGAAACATGGTGTCTAACCAGATCCTTACTCTGGATGGCATTACCCTGACCTCTAGTAATACTGTGAGAAATCTTGGAGTCATTTTTGATCAGGATATGTCATTCAAAGCGCATATTAAACAAATATGTAGGACTGCTTTTTTGCATTTACGCAATATCTCTAAAATTAGAAAGGTCTTGTCTCAGAGTGATGCTGAAAAACTAATTCATGCATTTATTTCCTCTAGGCTGGACTATTGTAATTCATTATTATCAGGTTGTCCTAAAAGTTCCCTAAAAAGCCTTCAGTTAATTCAAAATGCTGCAGCTAGAGTACTAACAGGGACTAGAAGGAGAGAGCATATCTCACCCATATTGGCCTCTCTTCATTGGCTTCCTGTTAACTCTAGAATAGAATTTAAAATTCTTCTCCTGACTTATAAGGTTTTGAATAATCAGGTCCCATCTTATCTTAGGGACCTCGTAGTACCATATCACCCCAACAGAGCGCTTCGCTCTCAGACTGCAGGCTTACTTGTAGTTCCTAGGGTTTGTAAGAGTAGAATGGGAGGCAGAGCCTTCAGCTTTCAGGCTCCTCTCCTGTGGAACCAGCTCCCAATTCAGATCAGGGAGACAGACACCCTCTCTACTTTTAAGATTAGGCTTAAAACTTTCCTTTTTGCTAAAGCTTATAGTTAGGGCTGGATCAGGTGACCCTGAACCATCCCTTAGTTATGCTGCTATAGACGTAGACTGCTGGGGGGTTCCCATGATGCACTGTTTCTTTCTTTTTTGCTCTGTATGCACCACTCTGCATTTAATTATTAGTGATCGATCTCTGCTCCCCTCCACAGCATGTCTTTTTCCTGGTTCTCTCCCTCAGCCCCAACCAGTCCCAGCAGAAGACTGCCCCTCCCTGAGCCTGGTTCTGCTGGAGGTTTCTTCCTGTTAAAAGGGAGTTTTTCCTTCCCACTGTAGCCAAGTGCTTGCTCACAGGGGGTCGTTTTGACCGTTGGGGTTTTACATAATTATTGTATGGCTTTGCCTTACAATATAAGGTGCCTTGGGGCAACTGTTTGTTGTGATTTGGCGCTATATAAAAAAAAAATTGATTGATTGATTGAAGACTTTAAAATCCGGTCTGGCAGAAACTGGAAGCCAATGAAGGGATGCCAGAATGGGTATAATGTGGTCAAACCTTCCACTTTGTGTCAAAAGTCTGGCAGCAGCCCCGAATGCTAGACTGCGGCAGGCCAGAAAATAAAGCATTACAATAATCCAGGCTGGAAGAAATAAATGCATGTATCAAAGTCTCAGCATCTGCCATAGACAGGATGGGACGAATCCCTGCTATGTTTCGCAGATGGAAGAAGGCAGTCCTCATAATGTCTCTAATGTGGGGGCCAAAGGACAACAAAGGATCAAAAAGTACCCCAAGATTCCTCACTTTGTCTGTATGATGCACAACACACGAACCCAAATTAAGCACCAGCTGGTCAAATTGATGCCAATATCTGGCTGGACCAAGAACCATCATTTCAGTCTTATCAGAATTCAAGAGTAGGAAATTACTAGACAACCAACTTCTCACAGATATAAGGCAATCTTCTAAGTCTTTTATATGGGCAAGATTACCAGCAGTTATCGGCATGTACAATTGAGTATCATCGGCATAACAATGAAAGGCAATCCCATAATGCTGCAGAATATGCCCAAGGGGCGCTATATAAAGTGAGAAAAGCAAGGGGCCTAACACAGACCCCTGTGGAACCCCAAATTTCATTTCACCAAGGCCAGAAGTAGTGTTATTATACACAACACAATAAGAACAACTGGACAAGTGTGACATCAGCCAAGCAAGAACCACCAGCAATCCCAAAGTAATTTTCCAGCCTATCAAGTAAAACATGATGATCCACAGTATCAAACGCAGCACTAAGATCCAAAAGCACTAAAACCATAGTGGTGTCCGAATCCATTGCACACAGAAAATCATTGACCACTCTGATAAGCTCTGTCTCTCTGGAGTGATGTTTTCTGAAAGCAGACTGAAGTGGCTCGAAAAGATCATTCTCAGTAAATTTTTCCAGAATTTTAGAGCAAAATGACAGATCTGATATCGGCCTGTAATTATTCAATACACCAGGGTCAAGACCAGATTTCTTAAGCAATGGTTTAATCAATGCAGATTTCTCTCTCTCCCTCTCTCTCTCGCTCTCTCCCACCTCGCTCTCTCTCTCCCTCGCTCTCTGTCTGGCTCTCTCTCCCCACCTCTCTCTCGCTCTCTCTCTCTCCCCCTCTCTCGCACCTCCCTCCCCTCTCTCTCTCTCCCTCTTTCTCTCTCTCTCCCTCTCTCCCACCTCTCTCTCCCTCTCTCCCACCTCTCTCTCTCCCCCTCTCGCTCTCTCCCCCCTCCCTCCCCTCTCTCTCTCTCTCTCCCTCTCTGTCGCTCGCTCGCTCTCTCCCTCTCTTTCTCTCTCTCGCTCTCTCTCCCACCTCCGTCCCCTCTCTCTCTCCCCTCTTTCTCTCCCTCTCTCCACCATCCCACCCCTCTCTCTCCCACCCTCTCTCTCTCCCACCTCCCTCTCTTTCTCTTTCTCTCTCTCTCTCCCTCTCTCTGTCTCGCTCTCTCTCCCCCTCCCTCTCTCCACCATCCCACCCCTCTCTCTCCCTCTCTCTATTCCTCCCCTCTCTCTCTCCCTCTCTTTCTCTCCCTCTCTCCACCATCCCACCCCCCTCTCTCTCTCTCCCCTCTCTCTCTCCCCCTCCCTCTCTCCACCATCCCACCCCTCTCTCTCCCTCTCTCTCCCCCTCCCTCTCTCCACCATCCCCACCCCTCTCTCTCCCTCTCTATTCCTCCCCTCTCTCTCTCCCTCTCTTTCTCTCCCTCTCTCCACCATCCCACCCCCCTCTCCCTCTCTCTCTCCCACCTCTCTCTCTCCCCCTCCCTCTCTCCCCCACCTCCTTCCCCTCTCTCTCCCCCCCTCTCTTTCTCTCCCTCTCTCCACCATCCCACCCCTCTATCTCCCACCTCTCCCTCTCTCCACCATCCCACCCCTCTATCTCCCACCTCTCCCCTCTCTCTCTTCCTCCCCTCTCTTTCCTTCTCCCCCCGCTCTCGCTCTCTCCCACCTCTCTCCCCTCTCTCTCCCTCTCTCTCTCACCCTCTCTCTCCTTCCCCTCTCTCTCTCCCTCCCTCTCTCTCTCCCGCTCTCTCTCCCCGCTCTCTCTCGCTCGCTCTCTTTCTCTCTCGCTCTCTCTCCCACCTCCGTCCCCTCTCTCTCTCCCTTTCTCGCTCTCTCCACCCATCCCACCCCTCTCTGTCTCGCTCTCTCTCCCACCTCTCTCTCTCCCACCTCTCTCCCTCCCTCTCTCTCTCCCACCTCCCTCTCCCTCCCTCTCCCACCTCCCTCTCCCTCCCGCTCTCTCTCCTCTTTCTCTCTCCCTCTCTCTCCCACCTCTCTCCCTCTCCTCTCTCCCCTCTCTCTCTCTCTCTCCCTCTCTCTCTCTCGCACTCTCTCTCCCTCCCTCCCTCTCTCCCCCTCTCTCTCTCCACCATCCCACCCCTCTCTCTCGCGCTCTCTCCCACCCTCCCTCCCTCTCTCTCTCCCTCCCTCTCTCTCTCGCTCTCTCCCTCTCTCCACCATCCCACCCCTCTCTCTCGCTCTCTCTCCCACCTCCCTCTCTCTCCCACCTCCCTCCCCTCTCTCTCTCGCTCTCTCTCCCCACCTCTCTCTCTCTCTCTCCCTCTCTCACTCTCTCCCACCTCCCTCCCCTCTCTCTCTCCCTCTCTCCACCATCCCACCCCCTCTCTCTCTCCCTCCTCCCTCTCTCTGTCTCGCTCTCTCCCTCCCTCTCTCTCTCCCTTCCCTCTCTCCCTCTCCCTCTCTCTCTCCCCTCTTTCTCTCCCTCTCTCCACCATCCCACCCCGCTCTCTCCCACCTCTCTCCCTCTCTTTCTCTCCCTTTCTCCACTTCCCACCCCCTCTCTCTCTCCCTTCCTCTCTCTCTCCCCTCCTCTCCCCTCTCTCTCTCCTCTCTCTCCCCGCTCTCTCTCGTGCTCTCTCTCTCCCCGCTCTCTCTCGCTCTCTCTCCCCCTCCATCCCCCCCTCTCTCCCTTTCTCGCTCTCTCCACCATCCCACCCCTCTCTGTCTCGCTCTCTCTCCCACCTCTCTCTCTCCCTCTCTTTCTGTCCCAGCTCTCTCCCTCTCTCTCTCCCCCCCCTCGCTCTCTCTCTCTCCCCCTCTCTCTCTCCACCATCCTACCCCTCTCTCTCGCGCTCTCTCTCCCCCCCTCTCTCTCCCTCCTCTCTCTCCCACCTCCCTCTCTCCTCGCCCTCTCTCTCTCCCCCTCCCTCTCTCTCTCTCCTCTCTCTCTCCTCTCCCCTCCTCTCTCTCCTCCCTCTCTCTCTCTCTCCTCCCCTCTCTCTCTCCCTCCTCCCCCTCCCTCCCTCTCTCTCTCCCTCCCTCTCTCTCTCCCACCTCCCTCCCTCTCTCTCCCTCCCTCTCTCCTCCTCCTCCCTCCCCCCCTCTCCTCTCTCTCTCTCCCCTCTCTCTCTCTCCCCTCTCTCTCCTCCCCTCTCTCCCTCTCTCTCTCCCTCCCCTCCCCTCTCTCTCTCCCCTCTCTCTTTTCCACCTCCCTCTCTCTCCCTTCTCTCCCCCTCCCTCTCTCTCCCCTCCCTCCCTCTCTCTCTTCCCCTCTCTCTCTCCTCTCCCTCTCTCTCTCTCCCACTCTGTCTCGCTCTCTCTCTCTCGCTCTCTCTCTCCCACCTCCCTCTCCCTGCCGCTCTATCTCCCTCTCTTTCTCTCCCTCTCTCTCCCTCCCTCTCTCCACCATCCCACCCCTCTCTCTCTCCCCTCTCTCTCTGTCTCACTCTCTTTCTCTCCCTCTCTCCACTTCCCACCCCCTCTCGCTCTCTCTCTCCTCTCTCCCCCTCTCTCCTCTCTCTCCCACCTCTCTCTCTCTCCCCCTCTCTCTCTCCACCATCCCACCCCTCTCTCTCTCCTTCTCTCTCGCTCTCTCTCCCCCTTTCTCTCTCCCTCCCTTGCTCTCTCTCGCTCTCTCTCTCTCCCTCCCTTGCTCTCTCTCGCTCTCTCTTCCACCTCCCTCTTTCTCTCCCTCTCTCTCTCCCCTCTCGCTTTCTCCCCCCTCCGTCCCCTCTCTCTCTCCCTCTGTCTCGCTCGCTCTCCCTCCCTCCCTCTCTCTCTCCCACCTCCCTCTCTTTCTCTCCCTCTCTCTCTCCCCTCTCGCTCTCTCCCACCTCCGTCCCCTCTCTCTCCCTCTGTCTCGCTCCCTCTCTGTCTCCCACCTCCCTCTCCCCGCCCTCTCTCCCTCCCACCTCCCTCTCCCTCTCTTTCTCTCCCTCTCTCTCTCTCCCCCCTCCCTCTCTCTCTCGCTCTCTCTCCCGACCTCTCTCTCTCTCCTGACTTCTCTCTCTCTCTCCCCCTCTCGCTTCTCTCTCCCTCTTGCTTGCTCGCTCGCTCTCTCTAGCTCTTTCCCACCTCTCTCCCCGCTCTCTCCCACCTCTCTCCCCGCTCTCCTCATTCTCTCCCTCTCTCCCACCATCCACCCACCCCGCTCTCTCCCTGCTCTCTCTCCTTCCTCTCTCTCCTCCCACCTCCCTCTCTCCACATCCCACCCCCTCCTCTCTCTCCCCTCTCCTCCCCCTCCTCTTTCTCTCCCCGCTCTCTCCCATCTCTCTCCCTCTCTCCACCATCCCACCCCTCTCTCTCGCTCTCTCTCCCTCCCTCCCTCTCTCTCGCTCTCTCTCCCACCTCTCGCTCTCTCCCACCTCCCTCCCCTCTCTCTCGCTCGCTCGCTTTCTCTCTCCCTCTCTCCACCATCCCACCCTCTCTCTCTGTCCCCTCTCTCTCTCCCTCTCTCTGTCTCGCTCTCTCACTCCCTCCCTCTCCCCTCTCCCTGTTAACTGTGAGATGGCCAACTTCCGGGTTCATGAGGTCACATAAAAACACTCTTTAATTGATTTGTAATTGTACGAGTCACCGCTTCGCGGCCCCCTTTGTTTTTTTTTGGCAGGAGTTGTGAATCTGTCTTTCTCACCCTCTCTCTCCCCCCTCTCTCCCCCCCTCTCTCCCCTCTCCCTCTCTCCCTCTCTCTCTCCCTCCCCTCTCTGTCTCTCTCTCTCCCTCCCTCTCTCTCCCTCCCTCCCCTCCCTCTCTCCTCCCTCTCTCTGTCCCTCCCCTCTCTCTCCCTCTGTCTCTCTCTCTCTCCCTCTCTCTCTCTCTCCTTCCCTCTCTCCCTCTCTCTCTCGCTCTCGCTCTCTCTCCCACCTCCCTCCCCTGTCTCCCCACTTCTCGCTCTCTCTCCCACCTCCCTCCCCCTCTCTCTCTCCCACCTCCCTCCCCGTCTCTCTCTCCCTCTCTTTTTCTCTCCCACCCCCTCCCCTGTCTCCCTCTCTCTCTCTCTCTCCCCCACCTCCCTCCCGTCTCTTTCTCTCCCTCTCTCCACCATCCCACCCCTCTCTCTCTCTCTCTCCCCCAGAGGGGTGACTCTGAATCACTCTTGAGCACTGTATCGCAGGGCTGTCTCTGTGTCTGACCTATTGGATCAGCCGACGACGTGACAAGAATTCACCATGATAACTTTAAAACGCTAAGAATAAACAAAAGTGTTAAGAGTTTAAACATCTCTCTCCCACCTCCGTCCCCTCTCTCTCTCCCTCCCTCTCTCTCTCCCTGTTAACTGTGAGATGGCCAACTTCCGGGTTCATGAGGTCACATAAAAATACTCTTTGATTGATTTGTAAATGTAGAGTCGCCACTTCGGCCCCCTTTACACAGAGTGGCAGGTGTTGTGAATCTGTTGTGCGTCTTAAAATGTGCCCAATCACCTTTCTGTGCTTCATGTTGTCTCACGTGGAGTTTGTGCACTGCAGGTGACGTCACCTTGCAGGAGAAGGTGAAGATTTCAGAGGCCGGGGAATTTTTCATAATTGGAATTTGGTTTGTTCATGTGAAGCTGGAAAAGTGTTTTTCACTGCGCAACCACAAACACGGCAGGCTTATCAGCCTGTCAAGGATAACATGCCCATTGTTTATTCTCCAGAAGAATTTCTCCGGCCTTGGGAAGATTGGTTGCCTCCTTATCTTTCTTACTCCAGTACACAAGGACAGACAGACTCACACATGGACAAAGACTGAAGCATGCTCCACTTTCCCTTCTACCTCCCCTCCTGCCCCCCATCACACACCCCATCCACCGCTCACGCCACCCCTTTCCCCTCTGGGGGCTGCGCGGTTTTAGCTGTGGCAGGTCCCCATTCCCCCCAAGCTAGCGGCAGCGCGACTCCAATTGCTGCAGCTACCACACATTCACATCGCCTCAATTCGGAAAACGGACTGTTTCAAGTTTATGTCAAATGTATATGTGTTGTCTTAACTCTGATGTGTACCATTATTACGGTAAACAAGTAATAATTGTGGATTAATTGCTGTTTGTGGAAATGTGAGTGTGGACATAATCTCGTTGTTGTTGCACTTGTAATGACAATGACATCCATCCAAATCTCATCCAAAAACCAGCAAAAAATTAAAAAAAAGTACTTAATTTGCTCATATTTTGACTCAGTCTGGGTAAATTGTTGCACCCTTACTCCCAGTTGTGATGAACAGTTGGTCAGCGACCAGCATCAGGACAGACTGCCTAAGGGATTTCCTGAAGGGAGGCGTGTCCCATTACTCTGCCTTCTCATTGAGACACACCTCCATTCAGGAAACCCCCTCCCCCACACTCTGCAGCCAGCCAAGCAGAGCAGCCTGCAAAACGTTTCAGCGCACACACACAGACAGCTCCTGGATCGTAAAACTTTGCAGGTTCGATTGATTGTATCTAATCTGTGAATTACATTGGTATCGGAACCAGGTACCGATGTTGGATCGGATCGGCCCCATCCCTAATTGTTGTACACCAGACGGAACCCAGGAGCCACTGCACCAGTGCAGGGTCTGACAATGGTTCCAAGGATTTCATCCTGATACCTAATAGCAGTCAGGGTGCCGTTGTCTAGCCTGTGGAGGTCTGTGCATCCTGCCAGGGATATGCTTCCCCAGACCATCACTGACCCTCCAACAAACTGTTCATGCTGAATGATGTTGCAGGCAGCATGAACATTCTCCATAGTGTCTCCGTCTGTCACGTGGTAATCTGTGAAAAGTATAGGGCACCAGTGGTGGGCCTGCCAATTCTCACATGAAAGGACCATTCAGTTTTCTACACTTTCAGCTTCAGTTGTATCAGATCTTAGCGTATCAGATGTATCAGATCTAATGATGTGCTGTGGGTTTACAAGAATGTCCTTAGGTGCTGCTGGGTGTGTTCTGTGGTGTTGCACAGCAGAGATGTTACCTTGCGCTCAGGGAACAGTGTTTGTGTGTCCAGAAACCGCCTGTTTGAGTCAAGTAGGAGTGCGATATGGTGTCTCTGTTTTTCCTGTTCATCTAGACCAGCATGATGGGTAGAGTTTCAGAGGAAGGACTTTGGTCTGTTATGGGGGTAGTGAGGGGAGGCACCAGGTGGATGCAGGGGAGGTGGATGTGAGATGTTCAAGAGCTGATCCTGTAAATCTTCTAGTGGTTTTGTTCAGGCTTTCTCCCTGTTTATGTTGATCTCTTTCACTTTAGCCATCTGTGCCCTGAGGCTTGGTTTTCCTCTTGGTGCTGCTTGAGGAGCTCAGTGATGGTGTTTGTGCTGTCAGTCTTCTGCAGCTGCATCTCTTCTCTGAGACTTTAAGTAGAACTGCAGTCTCCTATTTTTGTTTGTATCAGTTCTTTGAACTCGGTGGAGTCCGTTTCTAAAAGTCAGCTTTCTGCTTGTTGCCGGTTGCCTGCAAATGATGGAGAGGTGGTGACCCCTAGAAGGGGCTGTGGCTTCTCCTCAGAATCCAAAGGTTTCAGCAGCATCATTTAGGCTGTTTTCTCTTTCCACTTGACATTTGAGAGCAGAAAACACTTTCTCAAAGGATAGCAGGTGTTCCTCACTGTCACTCATAATAAGTGAAGAACATTTGCAGAGGTGTCTACTTCAAGGACCAGAACAGAAATAACTAAAGCGATCCTAAGTACCTGATACTGATAGAGCAGGTACCTGTATCTAGCTGAACCATCACATGTCCTCCACTTAAGTGATGAATCAGGGTTAAGAGAGGCTCTGGATCAGTCAGCACGGACAGCAGGTCCACCAGCTGGAGGAAGCTGATGTCACCAAGTTCCCGTTCACAGCTGTGAAGCCTGAAAAACCAGAGTCACCACAGCTTCATCAAAGCCAGAGTGATGAGAGCACAGAGGCTGAGCCTGCAGCCAGCAGCTCGACGGTCCACAGAACACTGACAGCACAAGCTGATGGAGACGACAATGGAGGACCACAACCAGCCAGCACCTCAGGTCCAAACAGTCCTTTACAAACAGAGACCAGTGACAGGAGCTCAGACAGTTCAGAGACTGAGACTGACAACAGCTGTGAGTGGAAGGAGACCAGAGAATGTAACTGTCAGACACTTAACATCTCTGTTAGTCATAGTAAGTGTAATGTTACTAAGAAACGGTTTAATTCTTCTTGTTGTGCTAAAGAATACAGACAAATTTACTATTCAGTACAACACATTGGAATGCAAACAAGCGAAAACCCATTTAGCTGTCTTGAATGTGATGCAAGATTTGGACAAAAGGGTGATGTGATCAGACACATGAGAATTCATACAGGAGAAATGTCCTACTGGACATTTGCCTCAAATGTCCTCGGTCCCACTGTGAAGAGGGTTTGCGGGGAGAGATCTCTGTATGAGGACGTTTCAGTGAAAACGAACCCTAGCTAAAAACTCCACAAAGCAAATATGGAAAAGTCAAAAAATGGCAAATTGTACTGGCCGGATGTCTCCCAGGATAAAAAGGTCCCCAAATCACGCCTAGGCACCAGGGTGTGTGAGGAAAGTAATGGTGCAACTTCTCTTAGTGCTGCAGGGAATGACCTCCCCTGCGAGAGCACTCAACTGGATAACCCATCAGATCAGCATAGCTCTGATCCTGGACTCCAGCAGCAACAGCCTCAAAGGCCAAAAAGAAATCTACGAAAATACGCCACTGTTACTTGGACCATTGAAGAGAAGAAAACAATCTTCTACTGCTTCGCTTACTCAAGACATGAGAAGTGGGGCAGGAGAAAAAAGGCAGTATTTGAGGAGAAGATAAAAGAAGCGGATTTACCAGTGGAAATAAAGGAACAGTTACCATCTTGAAGAGAGCCCTCGGATACAATGCCAATAATGATTAATGATTAGGATGTAACTGTAGACCCCAGGGTTGGGGCCCATTACACTCTGTAAAAAAAGAAATTGAAGAGAAATAAAAAAAAAAAAGAGAGAAACATTCAGTTGCTCTGAGTATGGTAGGATTTGGACATAAGGGCAATTTGATCAAACACATGAGAATTCATACAGGAGAGAAAACGTTTTGCTGTTCTGAGTGTGATAAACCTTTTAGAGAGAAGTGTGATCTGATAAGGCACATGAGAATTCATACAGGAGAAAAATCAGGAAAAGGAATAGCGTGCCGCGGTGGAAAAAGACATTACAACAGAAAATTAGTCGCCTCAGAGCAGAGATCTCCCAGATGTCGATATTTCTGGGAGGCCAAAGTCATAAAAGGAACCTTCTTCGAAAAGTCTATCGCATTAAAAGAAAATACAATATTGAAGATAAACAACTGGCTGCAAGGCTGGCTGAGCACCAAGCCATAGTGAAAGCATTAGCCGCTCAAATTAGAAATAAAGATAAGAAAATAAAGGCCAAGCAGATAAACAAGCAGTTTGCAAACAACCCTAGACTAGTCTATAGAAATATGGCAAATGATACAGTAGAAGTACAACAGCCACCTGAGAGAGAAGAAGTTGAGAGGTTCTGGAGACCACTGTTTGAAGACCCTAAACAGCACCAAGAGGCTGAGTGGATTGAAATAATAAAACGGAAAAACAAAGACAAACAGCAAATGCCAGCAATGATCATAACTGAAGAATTGATAAGAAATAAAATTCATGAGTATAGTAACTTTAAGGCACCTGGCATTGATAAAGTTCCAAGTTTTTGGTTAAAAAGACTGACAGCACTGCACCACCATTATGCCGCGGCTTTCACAAAAATATTGAACGGAAAAGAGGACACACCAGACTGGCTATCGACTGGGAACACAATCCTACTCCCAACAAGTATAGACCCATCTGTTGCTTAACAACAACTTATAAATGGCTGACAGGAATTATAGCCAATGCCGTCTATGAACATTTGGACACTGGTGGCTACCTGGAGAATGAGCAGAAAGGTTTTTTCAGAAAAAGATTAGGCGCTAAAGACCAGTTATTGATAGACAATGCTATCCTGGAGGACTGCAAAAGGAGGAGGAGAAACCTCAGCATGGCTTGGATTGACTACAAAAAGGCATTTGATAATGTCCCACATTCATGGATTATGAGATGCCTAGAACTTTATAACATCAATAAGGAAGTAAGATCTCTCTTGAAAACACAAATGAATAAGTGGAACACCACCATCACTCTAAACCATACAGAGGGGCAGATAATAATCCCAGACATAAAAGTGACGCGAGGGATATTCCAGGGAGATAGTCTCTCTCCACTCCTTTTTTGTCTTAGTATTGATCCATTAAGCAAGATCCTCAAGGAATTTGACATCGGGTATGATTTAGATGGAGATAGAGGAAGAAAACATAAACAGGTGGTGAGCCACCTTCTGTTTTTGGATGACTTGAAGATATTTGCAGATTCAGAGAGGGGACTCAGGAGATTATAGGAGGCAGTCCATACGTTTTCTAAAGAAATCGGTATGGAATTTGGGCTGGATAAGTGCTCTAAATGTACAATCAGAGGTGGTAAGAAGCAGGTCACAGAAAATATACAGTTGGATGAGGGGAACACTATTGAAGATTTGGCTGAGGATTCCACGTACAAATATTTGGGAATTGAAGAAAATACTACAATAGAGCATAAAAAAATGAGAGAGAAAGTAACACAAGAATACTTAAACCGCTTAAAGAAGATCTGTAAATCAGAATTGACACCAAAGAACAAGATCACAGCCATAAACCAGTTTGCATTGCCTGTGTTGAGCTATGGCTTTGGCATAGTAGACTGGCCACAGGGTGAGCTTAACAAGTCAGATACTAAAACTAGGAAGATGCTCACCCTACATAAAATTACATACAGAAATCAATGCATGGATAGAATATATCTCCCTCGTCGAGAAGGCGGCTTAGGTCTTATGGAGATCAACCAGGCTTATAGAGCATCTATAATAAGTATTGGGCAGTACTTAAAGAGCTCTCAAGAAGAAGTTATGAAAAAGGTTATGCAACATCATATTAAGACAATGCCACAACAGACCTCTATTATTAAATTGGCAGAAAACGTTGGCGGAGATCTTTTGCAAGAGAGAGAAAGCAATGAGCTGACACCTGCAACGACACTAGCAAGACTGGTCAGGGAAAAATACAGCAAAAGAGAACAAAAACATTGAATGAACAGATGGAAACAGCACAAAAGGGCTGGCCGATTCCAAGAAGAACTTGAAAAGGAATACATAGACAAAGAAGGATCTGTGCGGTGGCTTACAAACAGAGAACTAGGTTTTGATGGGGAAAGAATTATAGTTGGAGCGCAAGATCAAGGACTATTAACAAATGGCTTCAAAAAAATGGCAGGAATATCACAGAATGATCAATGCCATTTCTGTCATGCAGCTGTTGAGAGTGTAAACCACTTAGTATCAGCATGTCAGATTCTCATGGCAGACAGACATTACACAAGCCGGCATAACAAGATCTGACATTGGAAAGTATGCAAGGAACTGGAGGTGGAAGTAGAGGGACACGTTTGGGAGTATTGAACCAGCACCAGTCTCGTCCAATGGAAAAGTGACTGTCTTTTATGACAAAGAGATCCCAGCAGGAAGACATATCGAAGGAGGTGCAGTAAAACCTGATATTGTCATTTGGAACAAGCAAGAGAAGACAGCAAAAATTATTGATGTGACAGTCCCCAATGACTATGGCCTGAATAGAGCTGAGAGAGAGCTGAAAATCACGAAATACCAAGACCTTAAAAATGATCTGCGAATAACGTGGTCATTGAAAGAAATTGATATCATGCCAGTCGTGGTGGGAGCAACAGGCCTTATGAAGAAGAACCTGAAGAAATATCTTGAGGCAATCCCTGGTCACCCAAGTGCCCATGAGGTGCAGATATCCGCAGTTAAAGAAACAGTTACCATCTTGAAGAGAGCCCTCGGATACAATGCCAGTAATGATTAATGATTAGGATGCAACTGTAGAGCCCAGGTTTGGGGCCCATTGCACTCTATAAAAAAGAAATTGAAGAGAAATAAAAGAAAAAGCCAGAAACCATTTGGCTGTTCTGAGTGTGATAAAACATTTCGAAAGAAGGGTGATTTGGTCAGACACTTGAGAATTCATACAGGAGAGAAACCATTGCATGTTCTGAGTGTGAAAAAACATTCCGATACAAAGGTAGTCTGGTCACACATATGAGAATTCATACAGGAGTGAAGGCAGCCCAGGATAGCCTCACCTGAACCTCCAGATTCCATGCCATCAAGCTCTGCCTCAGACTCAGAACCAGAAGTCCTCTGAGACCATGTAAAATGTATAGGAGGAGTCACCACCCCAAACACCCAAGCGGGCCCGGCGCCAGAAAAAAAATATTAAAGGGGCGATGAGTTTATCACAGGGGGCGGGGTCGCCCCCCCCCAAAAAAAAAAAACTGCACACCGGAGGCTACCTGCCTCTGAGCATGCGTAATGAATTGGGTGCGCTCCTAGAAAGCTCGTGTATTTAGGCTACACCGTTGTAAGAGACTGACTGAGTAAGAGTAAAGAGTGATGACAGTATTTTTTTAAATTATTAATTGAACGTATAGACCCTCGGTCAAGTGATCTCCTGCATACCACAAAACCAAACCAACAACTGATCTGAGAAACGACATAAGACAGTAGATTAACCCCACATACAGCCCTCCATCACAAACGCAAACACAGCGCAATTGGGCATGACAGTCACACAACAGGTCAAAGATAAACCTTTCATGTAGATATACAGTGGTCCCTGGTTTATTGCGGGAGTTAAGTTCTAAAAATAGCCCGCAATAAGTGAAATCCGCGAAGTAGACAGCGTTATTTTTTTACAATTATAGATGTTTTAAGGCTGTAAAACCCCCCACTACACACTTTATACACTTTTCTCAAACAGGGATTAAAGTAGACCTGCATTGAAATAAATGTGGTCAGATTTCAGAAAGAAATAGCTGATATGTATTTATGAGACCCTTGTGAATGCAGTAAAGTAAATCTGTAAGCCCAAATTTGTAATTCAGTGGAGAAATCTTCGTTTAAAAATGACAAATTTGCAGCTAAAATTTAGCCCTCTGTGAAAACAGTTTGTACAGCCGTATCATTTCCATGACATCAGGGACAAGACGATGCGCTCCCGCCTTCAGTCCGATCCCGCATTGAAATTGATTTTATCTGTTAGTAATGTTACTTATACACGTCCTGGTTTCAACATCCAAAAGTAAGCTGCAATGAATGTGAGATACAGATCTGTGTGCTCAGATCAGCAACGACATCGACAGCGGGCGCCGTTCTTCCTCTCCCGCTTTCTGCCTCCGCTGCGCTTATTAAGTCTACGGGCTCGTTAACGAGCTCGTTAACCGTTGACGCGGGCCACTCACACCGCCCGTGTCTGCTTTGCAGCCAGTGTTGTGCCAGATTCAGCGCACAACACCGGCATCACCTCTCTGTCTACTGAATGGAGCTGCAGCACACTTGGCACAAGTCCTGAGATTACACTCGCTGTTTTAATGCGAAGCGGCCGGTACACCTGTTGCTGCAAAAGGACAGACGTCTTGCGGCAAAATCCACAGCACCGCACGTCTCGGCAATCAGAGCCCCAGAGCTCCATGGACGCTGAGAGAGGTTTATATATTTTTAATGACTGGGATTCTTTGCGGGTCTCGCCTCCATATCCCGCGACGGTACCGGAGGCGAAAGACAGTAGATTTTCATTGCGACACCACTCAATCAAACAGGCGTATGAAAAAGTCCCCCAAAATAATTTTCAAGCACAAATAAAAGAAATGTGTACTCACCAAACGTGCCGCAAGACAATATGAAGTTTTAAAAAAAGTAGATTCTTCCATATAAGACAAGAAAAAGGTGCAGTTGCAAACTGACGTAAATCCACAAATTACAATTGGCGCAATGCATGCTGGGAGAGGGTCTTGTCCATGATGTCTCAGCAGCGTCCATGATGAGAGGGACAGTTTTTGGAGGGCTAAATGTTAGCTGTAAATTTGTCATTTTCAAATGAAGATTTCTCCGTTGAATGACAGATCTGGGCTTGCAGATTTACTTTACTACATTCAGAAGGATCTCATGTGTAAATGTAAGTCATTTTTTGTTCAAAAACTCTGACTGCATTTTTTTCAATGCAGGTCTCCTTTAACATTTTCTCACTTTTCTCTCGTGTGTAAACACTCTCAAAGTTCAAACCTTAGTAGAAAAATAAGACCAACCTGTTTTCAAGCCCAAACATTTGTTTGAGAAATAAAAATAGAACATTTTCCTATAAATAATTATGACGGCTTTTAGAACTAACAAATTTAATTTTAATGAACAACCTACGAGGTTGGACACATAAGAAATTATTAATAGTGACTGACCAGTATTTCACAGTTCCTCTGATCGCGCCTCTTCATCCTGGCGCCGCGCCACTGTTGCTCCTTTTTCCACTCACACCTCGCTGCAGGTGTCTTTCCAAGTGAAGAGCACAGTTATGGGTAGTTGTTGGCGGTCTTTTTTCTTCTTGGCGAGGAGATTCTTATAAACAGACACGCAGAACACAATGCGCGTACTCTCCCTTCGCGGTGCCGCAACAGGTGTCCCGTCATCTCGACAGAACACCGGCCTGCTTGATGAGGATGCAGAGCACAATGCGCTGCAACAGCATGCAAAATTGGACTAAAAAATCTGCGAAACTGCGAGGCGCTATATTTTCCAGTATTTCTTTTTCTTTCTTTTTTTAATTTTTATTTTTGATAACTCTCACATCCGAGAGGGCGAGGTTGATGACGTGAGGGGGCGTCGCCCCCAAACGCCCCCTTGTGGTGCCAGGTCCGCACCCAAGAATATATACATGTAGCCAGATCCAGAATACTGAGATTTAGAAGAGGAACTAGCCAACGAGATTGGGGAAATGAGAAGAATGCACATGCAGGAGTGTTGAAAGTTGACTAAATTGAAGGATGATAAAAAAGTTAACCCAGCCTACACTGGTCCCACTAGGATCCATGCTGACTGAGTTAAACTGTGTGAACTAGCTTTAGACTGAACATTGATGTAGGTTGATGTAAATATATTGTGTTGAATGTATGTGATAGACCATAGTTCAAATTGCTTGGGTGTATGAAGGTGCTTTAAACAGACAAACATGAATTAATGATGAACTGTTGTAGGCTTTAATGGTACATACATGTGGGTTTATTAACATGAAAATATACTTGTAATTGCTAAGAATATTAAGAACAGGAACTTCTGTATTTTCGAGATTGATAAATATAATTTACAACAACAGAAAAATAATATGTTTATGTCACCGATACTAATGAGCAAAGCTCCTCATCATTTCACCATGTCATTTAAATCCTTCAGACTTTTTTTTCAGTAAAATGGTTCTGGGCAGCATTGGCATGGCTAAAATGATTTAGCCTCACTCGATGTTTGGTACGAAGTAAATTAGTCCCAAATTATGTCAAGAGAAGAGGGACTACGGTTAGAAAGAGGACTACTTTGCCAAGATGGAAAATCAGCTGCTTAAGAGCAGAGATCTTCCAAATGTCAACTTTTATGGGAGGCAAAAATTGTAAAAGGAGCCTCCTTACAAAAATGCAGTATATAAACAGAAAATGCAATGTTGGATATAATCAACTTGATGGATAGCTGGAAGAACATCAAGCCTTGACTGTACAAATAAGGAACAAAGACAAGAGAATAAATTCAAAACATATAAGCAGTTTGCAGAAAACTCAAGGCTAGTCTACAGGAATATGGAGAGGACACAATAGAAGTGCAGCTGAGAGAGAAGTGAAAAGATTCTGGAAACTATTATTTGAAGACCCAAAATAATTCCAGGAGATCGAGTGGATAGAAACAATAAACAAGAACAAAAAGAAACAGCAAATGCCAGCAGCTTTAATAACTGAAGAAGGAATAGGAGAAAATAGTCATTTTCTCCCTGAACAGCAGGAGTGTAATCTGATCCAAGTCAGGCACTGTGTATCAATACAGTAAGTTCAAGGCACCTGGCATTGATCAAATCCCAAATTTTTGGTTGAAAAGGCTGACAGCATTACATCACCACTATGCTGTGGCTTTCAGCAAAATACTGAGAAGAGGAAACACCAGACTGGCTAATGACTGGGAACACAAGCCAAAGACCAAGGAAACACAGCTACCCAACAAGTACAGACCCATCTGCTGCCTAACAACAACATACGACATACCCAATGCAATTTATGAACAACTTGACACTGGTGGCTACATGCAGAATGAACAGAAAGGGTGTATAATAAAAAGATTTCAAACTAAAGAGCAGTTATTGATAAATAAAGCTATCCAATATAATTTGAGGAATTCACAGTCTGGTGAAGTAGGGACTTGAAGGTTAAAGGCAGAAAACGGAGATAAGGGAGAGTGGAGGAGATGCGACCGCCCTCATCCCAAGATGAAGTTAGGATGAAAATGAGATAAGAAATGGAAGGAAACATAGTGAATGGGTTTGTACATAAATTGGTGAGAAATGGTAGTGATAAAAATTGACTGAAAAGTACCTTTATCACTCATTGTCCATTTGTTCTGTGTAATAATAACCCTGCTTTTACATTTTTTTGGCACATACGACTCGTACAGTGAGGAAAATAAGTATTTGAACACCCTGCGATTTTGCAAGTTCTCCCACTTAGAAATCATGGAGGAGTCAGATTTTCATCTTAGCTGCATGTCCACTGTGAGAGACATAATCTAAAAAAAAAAAAATCCGGAAATCACAATAATTTATTTGTATGTAACACCTGTGAAAATCAGTGTTAATGTTTGGTACAGTAGCCTTTGTTTGCATTTACAGAGGTCAGATGTTTCCTGTAGTTTTTCACCAGGTTTTCACACACTGCAGCAGGGATTTTGGTCCACTCCTCCATACAGATCTTCTCCAAATCTTTCAGGTTTGGAGTTTCAGCTCCCTCCAAAGATTTTCTATTGAGTTCAGGTCTAGAGACTGGCCAGGCCACTCCAGGATCTTGAAATGCTTCTTACGGAGCCCCTCCTTAGTTGCCCTGGCTGTGTGTTTGGGGTCATTGTCATGCTGGAAGACCCAGCCATGACCCATCTTCAATGCTCTTACTGAGGGAAGGAGGTTGTTTGCCAAAATCTCGCAATACATGACCTTATCCATCCTCCCTTCAATACGTCCTGTCCCCTTTGGAGAAGAGCACCCCCAGAGTATGATGCTTCCACCCCCATGCTTCACGGTTGGGATGGTTTTCTTGGGGTTGTTCTCATCCTCTAAACATGGTAAGTGGAGTTGATTTCAAAAAGCTCTATTTTGGTCTCATCTGACCACATGACCTTCTCTCATGCCTCCTCTGGATCATCCAGATGGTCACTGGTGAACTTCAAATGGGTCTGGACATGTGCTGGCTTGAGCAGGGGGACCTTGCTGCCCTGCAGGATTTTAAACCATGACGGCATCATGTGTTACTAATGTAATCTTTGTGACTGTGGTCCCAGCTCTCTTCAGGTCACTGACCAGGTCCTCCTGTGTAGTTCTGAGCTTCCTCAGAATCATCCTTACCCCACAAAGTGAGATCTTGCGCGGAATCCCAGACCGAGGGAGATTGACAGTCAGCTTGTGTTTCTTCCACTTTCTAATAAATAATCAGAACAGTTGTTGTCTTCTACCAAGCTGCTTGCCTGTTGTCCTGTAGTCCATCCCAGCCTTGTGCAGGTCTAGAGTTTTGTCCCTGGTGTCCTTAGACAGCTCTTTGGTCTTGGCTGTGGTGGACAGGCTGAAGTGTGATTGACTGAGTGTGTGAACAGGTGTCTTTTATACAGGTAACAAGTTCAAACAGGTGCAATTAATACAGGTAAAGAGTGCAGAATAAGAGGGCTTCTTAAAGAAAAATTAACAGGTCTGTGAGAGACAGAATTCTTGCTGGTTGGTAGGTGATCAAATACTTATTTGCAGCAGTAACATACAAATAAATTTTTAAAAAATTCACACTGTGATTTCCAGATTTTTTTTTTTTTTTTTTAGATTATGTCTCTCACAGTGGACATGCACCTAAGATGAAAATTTCAGACCCCTTCATGATTTCTAAGTGGGAGAACTTGCAAAACCGCAGGGTGTTCAAATAATTATTTTCCTCACTGTATATAGTAAATAACAGTAATACAAGAGAGTTGAACCAGGTTGTATTTTATTTTCTGGGTGAATTTTGTTCTCTTGTTTGATAGGTACATAGAAACCTTTGAGACAGAGACTGGACACAGCCATGTTCAAGTCAAGTGGGAACATTTATTTGTCTTCCCCCAGGAACATACAGGGACAAAGGTTCCTACCAAGCCTGTTACTACATCCCCCCTTTTTAATAGGAGCAAATCAGTGTGTAAACGAGACACATAATACATTTGTTAAAATCTTTTAAAATTCAGCACATTAACATTGCTGGTATTGCAATTTGTACAGTTTACAACAGCTTATTAATAAAACTGATAAACATTTTTTTTTCCTCAAACATGTACTTTTTTCTTTTTTTTTTTAAACTAGATGTCCTCACACAAACACAACTGACATCTTTTCCAAAATGAATAGTTGGCATGAATGAGGGAATGGGGTAGACTTGCCCATTCCCTCGAGCTGAATGTGGGGATTATTCTGCCCCAAAATCCCCAAATTTCAACTCAGGGAATAAAGTCTTTTAGGTACTCTTGTGACTTGTGTGGGATAATGTCTCTCAGGCTCTGGTGTTTTCCGCTTCACACTCGGCTGCAAACCGATCCAGTGAGTGTTGGAGGTCACAGGTCGATGAAGACAACAGGACCACATCATCTGCAAAAAGCAGTGATGAGACCCTGAGCCCACCAAACTGGAAACTCGCCTCCCCCGACTGGAACACAACAAACTTGATCACGACACGTAAGCACAGCCGACAGGTCTCTTTTCATTGCCACCCTTCTTTGCAGTCACAGCCATTTAACTGGTGCTTAGCGCTCCTGCAGGTAACCCTGGTTACTGCACCCATGGAACTTTCCAATTACCACATGGTCGTACCTGTTTGAACTTCATTTTTACAAGGTCTGTTAGAAAAGTATCCGACCGTTTTATTTTTTTCAAAAACCATATGGATTTGAATCACGTGTGATTGCATCAGCCAAGCTTGAACCTTCGTGCGCATGCGTGAGTTTTTTCACACCTGTCGGTTGCGTCATTCGCCTGTGAGCAGGCTTTGTGTGAGCACTGGTCCACCTCTCTCGTCGGATTTTTATTGCGAATAAATGTCTGAACGATTTGGAGCTTTGCTGCATCAATTTTTTCCAGAAACTGAGAGAGACCTCCAGGTGGTAACCATTCGGAAAATTCAGATGGCTTTCAGGGACGATTTTATGGGGATTACACAGATTAAAGAGTGCTCCAGCCGGTTTAAAGACCGGCCACAGCTGCTGAGCGCGCGCCACGCTCCGAGCGCCGATCGACAGGCTCAAACCCCGCTGAAACAACCAGATCATTTCCAATGTGAAGGCTTTGTTGATCCGGGACATCGTCTGACTTACACAAAAATGGCAGGAGACGTGGACATCAGTACTTTTTCGGCACATTCCACTGTTACAGGAGTTTTTTCATAGAAAGAAAAGCGGACAGATGCGCCACGGAGCCGCTCATGGCGCGGCACAAAACCACCTCCGTGTTGGTCTCACAGGACGGCTTTCAGGTGGATTTCAGACGGCTGTTGGTGGGTTTTCAGTCGTGTGACTAACCGAGAAATTGTGGATGAGTCTGGACATGCCAGAACATGTCCTGTGAGGCTTCATCACAGCGTTGCTTTGCGCCATGCGGCTCCACCGCGACGAGCGGAATTCCTCCGCACGTCTGTCTCAATGTGCCGAAAAAGTCTTCCGCAATTCCTGTGCTAGTCAGAGGACATCCCGGATAAAACACAGCATCCAGTTTGGAAATTAACGGCACATTCCACTGTTACAGGAGTTTTTTTTCATGGAAAGAAAAGCGGACGGATGCAAAAAAAACTCCTGTAACAGTGGAATGTGCCGAAAAAGTACTGATGTCCACGTCTCCTGCCATTTTTGTGTAAGTCAGACGATGTCCCGGATCAACAAAGCCTTCACATTGGAAATTATCTGGTTGTTTCAGCGGGGTTTGAGCCTGTCGATCGGCGCTCGGAGCGCGGTGCACTCTCAGCAGCTGTGGGCGGTCTTTAAACCGGCTGGAGCACTCCTTAATTCGCGTAATCCCCATAAAATCATCCCTAAAAGCCATTTGAATTTTCTGAATGGTTACCACCTGGAGGTCTCTCACAGTTTATGGAAAAAATTGATGCAGCAAAGCTCCAAATCGTTCAGACATTTATTCGCAATAAAAATCCGACGAGAGGGGTGGACCACTGCTCACACAAAGCCTGCTCACAGGTGAATGACGCAACCAACAGGCATGAAAAAACTCACGCATGCGCACGAAGGTTCAAGCTTGGCTGATGCAATCACACGTGATTCAAATCCATATGGTTTTTGAAAAAAATAAATAGGTCGGATACTTTTCTAACAGACCTCGTATATTTCATTTTCAGCTGCTTCCATCAAATTTTTTCTGGCGCAAGATGGCATCTAAATTAAGTTTATTTTACTATTTTTAGCCTTTAATATATTTGTGAGTAAATATTAGCTCAAACAGAAGGTCACGTCAACAGTCTGTTGATGACTGCAGAACTGCCTTTTTGAATTTGATGATCCTGCGGTCAGAAGAAGTCTGACGGAGCCTGCCTCCAGTGTCAGACGGGGACCAGCTGTGGTCCATGAGCCAGTTGTCAATTTTGACCTCATCAGTATCACTTAAGAAGACTAAATGACACAATCCAGCCTCAGTGTATCATCACCTACACAAAAATTAAAGCATACAAATGTGCATACAGATTAATCCCAAAAAACTGAGATCGGCATCGGATCCAGAACCAACTAAATACAGTTGGTTAATACAGGTTTTGACCAATGAAATAACAATTTTAAATCAGTTTGAAATATGCTGCGTATGTACTTACAACCCCTTTATAAATGTTTGCTGTTATGTGTCGACGCGGGTTGAGGAGCAGACCTGCGTCTGACTGAACCCAGCGCTAAATAACCAGAAAGCGGTTCCAAAAACAAAACAATTTTATTTTCCCCTCTTGTGCAATACTCAGTGTACAACGTAAAATAGGGTTTGTCTGGCAGAGTGAAGGACGGTGCGCTCTCCAGCGCCCAAAGGGATCGAAGCCCGGCGTTTCTGGGCTCACATTCACCGCCAAACACCCCCCAGGTGGACACGACAAACTGACTCTGTGAAGGATAGAAGAGGTGAGGTAAGTCAACAGCTACAACTGATATCCTTCAAAGGCACACACTATCAGCAACACATTCAGGTCTGAATTTAAGCTTTATGTAAATGAGCAGCTTCTCACAACAGGTGGAGGATCATCAGTCCGCATGCCACGGCCGTGAGAAGCAAGCTGCACAATTCTCATCAATGTTCAAATATACTGCGTAACAAAATACCAAATTACTATTAACACTTATTCAGACAATCAATCACCTCTGATGTGTGCTGACAGCATGTGTCCCTCACCCGTCCTCCTTCACAGGCACGATGTGTCCCAGGCGCGGTCCTCAGCGTCTCACAAACGAACGTCACAAGGTCGAGTTCCCGGCAATTCTGCTTGAATCACTCATGGCTTAAATGCAGAACGCCATCTCATTATCTGCTTCAGCTGAAAGTCTTTAAGTCTGCACGTGAGCATCATCCACAGGTGCAGCCAATAATGTTGATGAGGGTGAAGGATTCTTCCGCCAGCACCTTCTCCACAGACAAAAACCAGTTTGCATACCACCTGGAGAGCAAAGAAAAGAAAACAACACAAAAACATCCAGCCAAACCCCCCCAACACACAACAGTTTGCTACTCAGCTAGATTACTGATGTTAGCCAAATATGTTAGCTAGCCAGCTAGTTTAATAATGAGGATTAATAAACATAGTGCTCGTAGAAATGGATTTAATTAAAAACTTTCACATGTTCATTGTTGAGTAGGGAGAAAAACTGTTTCTTGCAATAATCAAATCTGCACCAACAAGTCTTACTGTAGAGAACAGTGGATGACAAAAAGCTGCTGCAGGTCAGGCTATTTTTAGAGCTCCCTCTACTGGATAATTCTTGTAAATAGCAATTATTGAAACATTGAGAAGTAGGGTACTGTGTTGTACTCTCATTACTCACAGTTCCAAAACATGTATAATATCACCAATATTACATATTTTAATGGTTTTACAATTATTTAATGACCTGAATGCTAGCCATATGTTGCTACATAGGTGCTAGCATGTTGTAAATAGTACTACTGCATTTCTCATCCTTGAATATGTTGGATTAGCCACTGAGATCAAGAGCCTTGATGGTTTACAGTCTGAGCAATAAATACAATCCATGGCAGCCATCTTGGAAAATGGCTGCCTCTGCGATGCCCCTATAGTCAAAAATTATCTTTAGGGTATGCTTGAACACTGTGCCAAATTTCATGCTTTTATCATCAATGTCATGATTCCCTCAAATATTGCACAGATCTGCTCCACTATATGGTCAGTTAAAGGAGAAATGATTATTGTTTCAATGTGTATTTCATTTGTCAACACTACTGCTTACTCCTACTCTTGCTGGTTTGCGCTAAAATGCTCAAATACTGCCCAGCATGTGGCAGTGGTAAGAATAGTCGTATTGAAATAAAATTTTGCATCAAGATGAACAATTCTGTCAAGAAGCACCTTAAGCCACGGACCCACCGAATAATAAGCCATGAGTAATGAGCCACGCATGGGTGTGTCAGCAATTATTTGAAGAATGATCCACGTTTTAATCTATCATGTATCCGCTATGAAGAAGCCTCTCTGTACCTCACAGCCAGGTATCAGCCTCTAGTGAGCCATGACCGTCCTGTCATTTGAGCCCCGTCTAACCTCGAGTGGCTCATGTCTGCGCATATGATCCACGTCAAGCCACATACATCCATGTAGCGGCATGTAATGCAACGTTGGTGCACGTTTAGGCATGGGTTTGGGCCAAACCTCCAGCCTTCCCACACTTGGTCCCTTGAAAGTGTGGGATTTCAATTCACAGCATCCATTCAAGATGTTGTCATATTTTTTTTTTAAACGCAGTCCCAAAATAGACGCTCCAGTACAGTCTGGTGAGTGTGCGCCGTGCTTCAGGCTGCTGTTCACCTGTATTCCAGAGTCATTAAGTGCACCAGACCAGCTAGAACCGACCCACAGGTTCCTGGACAGTCGCCTCTGCCTTTCTTCTTGCTGGCTTTATTTCTTCCACTGCTTATACAGTCATTTTGACACCGTGATCCAACTTTTAACTTTGTGTTCGTCCGTTAATGTCTGCAAAATTGCTCTTTTGCGTGCGCATTCTGTGTTCCTGGACAGTTGCCTCTGTGCTTTTTCTTGCTGGCTTTACTTTTACCGTGGCTTTAAACACACATTTTGACACCGTGATCCAACTTTTAACTTTGTGTACATCTGTTATTGACTGCAACTTCGCTCTTTTGTGAGCTGGTGTTTTGTGTAAAAGTTCTTCTTGAGCGTGAGTCATTGTGTTCGTGTGCGCACACACAGTGGAGCTCATCTGCTCATCTGATCCATTAACAAGATGTTGGAATCTATCATACTTTTACAGCTGCTTATAAAGAAGGACGAACATGCAACTGTTTTACCGAGCTATTGCAATAACCGATATTATATTTACCTTTTAAGCTGTTCCAAAATACGTTCGCTTAACATCGCTTAACTGATTCCATCTGCTCAAAGTGATGTTAATCAATGAAATCACCTGATGCAGTGGATGGTTGCAAAGAAAACCTGCACCCTCTCGGACCTTCCTGGAACGACTTTGAGACCTCTAACATCTTTGTTCCTTCTATACTGTAGGGCGACACTGACGGAATGTTGAACCTCTGTGCACATGTGACGTCACAGCAGCGCTGTTATAACAGCCAACATGGTCATCTGCTATAACAGCGCTTTAGACCAGCCATACAAAAACATTCTTAACTTTAACATAAATGATCACACATGCCTAAGGGCAGTTCAGAAGCTCCCATGACCGGTAAAAAATCAAGGACCGAGACGTCGCCCGGTATGGCGGAGCCGGGGCCCCACCCTGGAGCCAGGCCTGGGGTTGAGGCTCACATGCGAGCGCCTAGTGGTCGGGCCTTAGCCCACCCGCCCTCCTGTGGGTTCACCACCTGCAGAGGGGGCCATGGGGGTTGGGTGCAGAGAGGATTGGGTGGCAGTTGAGGGTGGGTGGCCCGGCGGCCCGGTCCGCGCTCACAGCCCCTGGCTGTTGGCACGTTGAATGTCACCTCGCTGGGGGGGAAGGAGCCTGAGCTTGTGCGGGAGGTTGAGAGATACCGACTAGAGATAGTCGGGCTCACCTCCACGCACAGCTTGGGCTCTGGTACCCAACTCCTGGAGAGGGGCTGGACGCTCCACTTTTCTGGCGTTGCCCACGGGGAGAGGCGGAGAGCTGGGGTCGCATTGCTTATTGCTCCCCAGCTCAGTCGCCATGTGTTGGAGTTCACTCCAGTGAACGAGAGGGTTGCGTCCCTACGCCTTCGGGTCGGGGACAGGTCTGTCACTGTTGTCTCAGCCTACGGGCCGAGTGGCAGTGCAGAGTACCCGACCTTCTTGGAGTCTCTGGGAGGGGTACTAGATAGCGCTCCGACTAGGGACTCCAATGTTCTCCTGGGGGCTTTCAACGCTCACGTGGGTGGCGACAGTGAGACCTGGAGGGGGGTGATCGGGAAGCATGGCCTCCCCGATCTGAACCTGAGTGGTGTTCAGTTGTTGGACGTCTGTGCTAGTCACAGTTTGTCCATCACGAACACCATGTTCGAGCACAAGGGTGTCCATAAGTGCACATGGCACCAGGACACCCTGAGCCGAAGGTCAGATGATACGACTACAAAGTTGATCATCGACCTCCGGCTCAGGGTGTCCTGGTGTCCACGTGTCTCGAACACTTGAGTGAAGAGAGGGGCTGAACTGTCGACCGATCACCACCTGGTGGTGAGTTAGATCCGCTGGGAGGGGAGGAAGCCGGTCAGACCTGGCAGGCCCAAACGTATCATGAGGGTCTGCTGGGAACGACTGGCGGAACCCTCTGTCAGTGAGGTCTTCAACTCCCACCTCCGGGAGAGCTTCTCCCAGATCCTGGGGGAGGTTGGAGACATGGAGTCCGAGTGGACCATGTTCTCCACCTCCATTGTCAATGCGGCTGCTCGTAGCCGTGGTCACAAGGTGCCTGTCGCACCGACAATCCCCAAACCTGGTGGTGGACGCCGGAAGTAAGGGATGCTGTCAAGCTGAAGGAGTCCTACTTGTCTTTGTTGGTAGGTGGGACCCCAGAGGCAGCTGACAGGTACTGGCAGGCCAAGCGTGCCGCAGCCCGTGCGGTCACAGAGGCAAAATCTCAGGTCTGGGAGGAGTTCGGGGTGGCCATGGAGGAGGACTATCGGTCGGCCTCAAACAAAATTCTGGCAAACCGTCCGACGCCTCAGGAGGCGGAACCAGCTCTCCACCAGCACTGTCTATGGTGTGGGTGGGGAGCTGTTGACCCTGACTGGGGATGTTGTCGGGCGGTGGAAGGAATACTTTGAGGATCTCCTCAATTCCATCGTCTCGTCTTCCGAAGAGGAAGCAGAGACTGGGGACTCAGAGGCAGACTCATCCATTACCCAGGCCGAAGTCACCGAGGTGGTTAGAAAGCTTCTCGGTGGCAAGGCTCCTGGGGTGGATGAACTTCGTCCTGAGTACCTTAAGTCTCTGGATGTTGTGGGACTGTCTTGGCTGACACGCCTCTGCAACATCGCGTGGCGGTTGGGGACAGTGCCTCTGGATTGGCAGACCGGGGTGGTGGTCCCTCTGTTTAAGAAGGGGGGCCGGAGGGTGTGTTCCAACTACAGGGGGATCACACTCCTCAGCCTCCCCGGTAAGGTCTATTCCAGAGTACTGGAGAGGAGAATTTGACCGATAGTCGAACCTCGGATTCAGGAGGAGCAGTGTGGTTTATGTCTTGGTCGCGGACCAACTGGACCAACTCTACACGCTCCATCGAGTGCTCGAGGGTTCATGGGAGTTTGCCCAACCAGTCCACATGTGCTTTGTGGATCTGGAGAAGGCGGTGGACCGTGTCCCTCGGGGCACCCTCTGGGGGGTGCTCCGGGAGTACGGGGGCCGAGGTCCTTTGCTAAGGGCTATCCGGTCCCTGTACGACCACAGCAGGAGCTTGGTTCGCATTGCCGGTAGTAAGTCAAACCTGTTTCCAGTGCACGTTGGCCTCTGCCAGGGCTGCCCTTTGTCACCGGTTCTGTTCATTATCTTTATGGACAGAATTTCTAGGCGCAGTCAGGGTGTAGAGGGGGTCTGGTTTGGGAACCACAGAATCTCGTCTCTGCTGTTTGCGGATGATGTGGTTGTGTTGGCGTTGTGAAATCAGGACCTTCAGCGTGCTCTGGGGCGGTTTGCAGCCGAGTGTGAAGCGTCCGGGATGAAAATCAGTACCTCCAAATCCAAGGCCATGGTTCTCGACCGGAAAAGGGTGCTTTGTCCTCTTCAGGTCGGTGGAGTGTCCTTGCCTCAAGTAGAGGAGTTTAAGTATCTCGGGGTCTTGTTCACGAGTGAGGGACGGATGGAGCGTGAGATTAATAGACGGATCGGTGCAGCATCTGCAGTGATGCGGTCGCTGTATCGTGCTTTGCTCTCAGACTGCAGGCTTACTTGTAGTTCCTAGGGTTTGTAAGAGTAGAATGGGAGGCAGAGCCTTCAGCTTTCAGGCTCCTCTCCTGTGGAACCAGCTCCCAATTCAGATCAGGGAGACAGACACCCTCTCTACTTTTAAGATTAGGCTTAAAACTTTCCTTTTTGCTAAAGCTTATAGTTAGGGCTGGATCAGGTGACCCTGAAACATCCCTTAGTTATGCTGCTATAGACTTAGACTGCTGGGGGGTTCCCATGATGCACTGAGTGTTTCTTTCTCCTTTTGCTCTGTATGCACCACTCTGCATTTAATCATTAGTGATTGATCTCTGCTCCCCTCCACAGCATGTCTTTTTCTTGGTTCTCTCCCTCAGCCCCAACCAGTCCCAGCAGAATCAATCAATCAATCAATCAATCAATTTTTTTATATAGCGCCAAATCACAACAAACAGTTGCCCCAAGGCGCTTTATATTGTAAGGCAAGGCCATACAATAATTATGTAAAACCCCAACGGTCAAAACGACCCCCTGTGAGCAAGCACTTGGCTACAGTGGGAAGGAAAAACTCCCTTTTAACAGGAAGAAACCTCCAGCAGAACCAGGCTCAGGGAGGGACAGTCTTCTGCTGGGACTGGTTGGGGCTGAGGGAGAGAACCAGGAAAAAGACATGCTGTGGAGGGGAGCAGAGATCGATCACTAATGATTAAATGCAGAGTGGTGCATACAGAGCAAAAAGAGAAAGAAACAGTGCATCATGGGAACCCCCCAGCAGTCTACGTCTATAGCAGCATAACTAAGGGATGGTTCAGGGTCACCTGATCCAGCCCTAACTATAAGCTTTAGCAAAAAGGAAAGTTTTAAGCCTAATCTTAAAAGTAGAGAGGGTGTCTGTCTCCCTGATCTGAATTGGGAGCTGGTTCCACAGGAGAGGAGCCTGAAAGCTGAAGGCTCTGCCTCCCATTCTACTCTTACAAACCCTAGGAACTACAAGTAAGCCTGCAGTCTGAGAGCGAAGCGCTCTATTGGGGTGATATGGTACTACGAGGTCCCTAAGATAAGATGGGACCTGATTATTCAAAACCTTATAAGTAAGAAGAAGAATTTTAAATTCTATTCTAGAATTAACAGGAAGCCAATGAAGAGAGGCCAATATGGGTGAGATATGCTCTCTCCTTCTAGTCCCCGTCAGTACTCTAGCTGCAACATTTTGAATTAACTGAAGGCTTTTTAGGGAACTTTTAGGACAACCTGATAATAATGAATTACAATAGTCCAGCCTAGAGGAAATAAATGCATAAATTAGTTTTTCAGCATCACTCTGAGACAAGACCTTTCTGATTTTAGAGATATTGCGTAAATGCAAAAAAGCAGTCCTACATATTTGTTTAATATGCGCTTTGAATGACACATCCTGATCAAAAATGACTCCAAGATTTCTCACAGTATTACTAGAGGTCAGGGTAATGCCATCCAGAGTAAGGATCTGGTTAGACACCATGTTTCTAAGATTTGTGGGGCCAAGTACAATAACTTCAGTTTTATCTGAGTTTAAAAGCAGGAAATTAGAGGTCATCCATGTCTTTATGTCTGTAAGACAATCCTGCAGTTTAGCTAATTGGTGTGTGTCCTCTGGCTTCATGGATAGATAAAGCTGGGTATCATCTGCGTAACAATGAAAATTTAAGCAATACCGTCTAATAATACTGCCCAAGGGAAGCATGTATAAAGTGAATAAAATTGGTCCTAGCACAGAACCTTGTGGAACTCCATAATTAACTTTAGTCTGTGAAGAAGATTCCCCATTTACATGAACAAATTGTAATCTATTAGACAAATATGATTCAAACCACCGCAGCGCAGTGCCTTTAATACCTATGGCATGCTCTAATCTCTGTAATAAAATTTTATGGTCAACAGTATCAAAAGCAGCACTGAGGTCTAACAGAACAAGCACAGAGATGAGTCCACTGTCCGAGGCCATAAGAAGATCATTTGTAACCTTCACTAATGCTGTTTCTGTACTATGATGAATTCTAAAACCTGACTGAAACTCTTCAAATAGACCATTCCTCTGCAGATGATCAGTTAGCTGTTTTACAACTACCCTTTCAAGAATTTTTGAGAGAAAAGGAAGGTTGGAGATTGGCCTATAATTAGCTAAGATAGCTGGGTCAAGTGATGGCTTTTTAAGTAATGGTTTAATTACTGCCACCTTAAAAGCCTGTGGTACATAGCCAACTAACAAAGATAGATTGATCATATTTACGATCGAAGCATTAAATAATGGTAGGGCTTCCTTGAGCAGCCTGGTAGGAATGGGGTCTAATAAACATGTTGATGGTTTGGATGAAGTAACTAATGAAAATAACTCAGACAGAACAATCGGAGAGAAAGAGTCTAACCAAATACCGGCATCACTGAAAGCAGCCAAAGATAACGATACGTCTTTGGGATGGTTATGAGTAATTTTTTCTCTAATAGTTAAAATTTTGTTAGCAAAGAAAGTCATGAAGTCATTACTAGTTAAAGTTAATGGAATACTCAGCTCAATAGAGCTCTGACTCTTTGTCAGCCTGGCTACAGTGCTGAAAAGAAACCTGGGGTTGTTCTTATTTTCTTCAATTAGTGATGAGTAGAAAGATGTCCTAGCTTTATGGAGGGCTTTTTTATAGAGCAACAGACTCTTTTTCCAGGCTAAGTGAAGATCTTCTAAATTAGTGAGACGCCATTTCCTCTCCAACTTACGGGTTATCTGCTTTAAGCTACGAGTTTGTGAGTTATACCACGGAGTCAGACACTTCTGATTTAAAGCTCTCTTTTTCAGAGGAGCTACAGCATCCAAAGTTGTCTTCAATGAGGATGTAAAACTATTGACGAGATACTCTATCTCACTTACAGAGTTTAGGTAGCTACTCTGCACTGTTGGTATATGGCATTAGAGAACATAAAGAAGGAATCATATCCTTAAACCTAGTTACAGCGCTTTCTGAAAGACTTCTAGTGTAATGAAACTTATTCCCCACTGCTGGGTAGTCCATCAGAGTAAATGTAAATGTTATTAAGAAATGATCAGACAGAAGGGAGTTTTCAGGGAATACTGTTAAGTCTTCTATTTCCATACCATAAGTCAGAACAAGATCTAAGATATGATTAAAGTGGTGGGTGGACTCATTTACTTTTTGAGCAAAGCCAATAGAGTCTAATAATAGATTAAATGCAGTGTTGAGGCTGTCATTTTCAGCATCTGTGTGGATGTTAAAATCGCCCACTATAATTATCTTATCTGAGCTAAGCACTAAGTCAGACAAAAGTTCTGAAAATTCACAGAGAAACTCACAGTAACGACCAGGAGGACGATAGATAATAACAAATAAAACTGGTTTTTGGGACTTCCAATTTGGATGGACAAGACTAAGAGACAAGCTTTCAAATGAATTAAAGCTCTGTCTGGGTTTTTGATTAATTAATAAGCTGGGATGGAAGATTAAGATTTTCCTTCCCACTGTCGCCAAGTGCTTGCTCACAGGGGGTCATTTTGACCGTTGGGGTTTTTCCGTAATTATTGTATGGCTTTTGCCTTACAATATAAAGCGCCTTGGGGCAACTGTTTGTTGTGATTTGGCGCTATATAAATAAAATTGATTTGATTTGATTGAAGCTGTAAATCACAGGTTAAAAATTATTTGGAACATTTGTGTGTGAAACGGCAGCGATGTTTGTTTTAGCATTTATTCTGTTTCCTGTAGTTTTCACGGTGCATGTGAACAAGAAGGAGTAAATTGGCAGCCATTTGAAACTCCACATCTGACTTATTTAATCCAAGAGGCAGCTACAGGTAAATTCGTTGCTGCATCAGACCGCAAAGAAGCTGACCTTGCAAGTGTAGATTCAATCCTAGAACGCCATAATCGACTTAAAGCACAAGACAAACGAAATGTCACTCCCAACGGAAAAGACAGACACACTACCCAGGTCCAGCTCACGTGAGAGAAAGTTAACAGAGAAAGGCCAAGAGATGCAAGACGCCAGAAAATGTGAGGTGTCACTTAACAAAGCTTATGACTCTTGGAAGCTGGTAGCAAGAGATACTAGGACAAAACTAAAGGTCTTCTGCTCAGTGGAGGACATTCAAGCAAAGCATGATGCTTTAAGACTCCAGTCCATTCTACGTAACAGCAACACCACACCTATAATGGTCAACAAAATGGACGCTTGTATCACCCTAACAAGAGAAATCTCTGACCTCGTAAGCAACCAGCTAAAGACTGTTGATGAAGATTATAATGACCAGCTGGAGTAAGAAAGGAAATATTAAACAAAGATGAATACGGTTCCATCTAAAACTGAAAACATAAGATCATCATTGTCAGACATCAAGCAGCCACTCCAGCTCAGCCGGCGCACACAGCAGAAAAGCAGACACAACGTGGCCCTAAGCTGGAACAATCTGGTGTGCCAATATCACCCAGTTCGGGACACCAAAGCTGTTTTTGAGGGTGTTTATCGGGAAATGATCATTGCCATGAAAGGAATTCAAGCACAAAGGGCACATCTTCAAAAGGCAGAAAATGAATGGAAACTTAAGAGGCTAAAATGTTGTCAAAAATGAGACAAAATGAGGTGGAAATGCAACACCAACTTGAGGAAGAGAGAGCAAAACTACAGCAGTTGCAAGCTATGAAGGATGTCGCTATAGCAGCAGCCCGTGTGAGAGCATATGACAATTTTGAAGGTTTCGAGAGTCATGATCAGTGGTGGGCACAGTTCTGATAATTATTGAAGATAAAGTTTTCATTATCAGATTATCTTTTCAGATAACTTTGAAAACCATTATTGGACTCAACGATAAACAATAAATCAACGATAAATTTTTGTCCTATAACGTTTAGACCGTTAATGTGGTAAACAAAAGTGAACAGATGTGTAGTTCTACCCTCTGCAAACAGAGGAGAGCTGTTCCTAGAAGAAACCGCTCTATCCTCTGCAGTCAAAGGAGAAGTGGTCACCAAAAAAACCTTGTTTTTTTTTTTTTTTACCCCATACTGATACGCGGCCAATATCACTCAAGTCATCCAGAGGCATAGATTTTTTACCTAGGGTTCAAATTTTAACCAAACTTATTTCAGACAAGTTATTTAAATTAACGTCACTTCTGAAGTTTTATAAAGTGAAAATATCAGATATATGTTTTACTTTTAAAGTAATGCGCTAATTTTTAAGGTTTTAGTGTGGGGCATGCTGTGTCCTGGTGCATTATGGGATACGGTAATCTCGGTACATTCACGACAGGAGAAATGCATTTGAGACACTCTGATCAGGACAACAGCATTAACCTCTTGTGCCTGAAACTCATGTGAATATATTCTCTGGGTTTATAGACATTGTTATTGTGTTTCTTTGCTTTTATTAAATTCCACGCATCTTAAACGTAGCAAGTAGCAACACAGATTATCTAGAATTTTGTTTGCAAGTTTTCAAGGTCTCTACTGCCATCTGCTGGCCAGTAGTGGTCATGGCAGTATTCAAACTGAAGCTGGGCTGATATTTTCAAACCACACGTCAGACTCGTGTTTTCAGAAGCAAAACGTAAACAGAAGCTTTTTTTTTTTTTTCAAACTTAATTTACAAAAACTGCACTTTAACCGCTGCACACGGACAACACCATTAACATCGCATCATAAAACTATTTTTATATTTTCCCTGAAACTCTCATGAATATATTCTCTGGATTTATAGACATAGGTGCTAGCATGTTGTAAATAGTACTACATATTGCGTTTGTTTTATGTAAACATACGAGAATCACAGTCTGTCTCTCCATTATTTTCAGTGGGAGATACGATCGCTTCCTGATCATGTCGTTCTGGGGGAAAGTGAAGTTTGCTCTTTAACGTCTTGATTATTGTTCTTTACAACACTGTTTGTCCTCTTTGTTCCAGACTAATATATATATGTCTGAAATTCGGTTTGCGTTTATTAAATTCCACGCAGATTAAACGTAGCAGACACGGATTATTTGTTATTGTTTTAGCAAGTTTTCAGAGTATCATGCAGCAGTCTCTTATTAACGTGACAAAAAGCATAAAAAATACATTTTTGTAGTATAATATTCATTTACAGTTGTCATCATGTGGATGGCATATTTTACAAAAGCACTTCTGTAAAACACCAGCACACGACACACCTCATATTAACGTGTTGGTTTACATAGAATGAATCATCCAATCAATGTGAGCAGAGGCACGTTTTACCCAGAATGCCATCTGTCTGTGTTTGTTACCAAACATCAGAATTAGTGCATTATTCAACATTATAAGATATATGTTATATCTTAACTTTGCACAAATGACAGAATTGACATTAATGGTGTTATTTTATCAGTATTCATTTTATTTATACACCAAACCATAACTCAGCACTGCTTTATTTTCCAAGACCTCGGCGTGTTGTGATTAAGTAGAGAGTTGAACTGTGCGGCTCCTCTGTTGCGTTTGTGCTGGAAGCCATGAGGTAACCAGAAGCTTCCAGCAGGGGGACAGGATGCTCAAAGACAGAAGTGCTGATTCATTTTTTTTGGGTCTGTTGTTGCTTTTGATGCTTCCAAAAGCGATTGTCGTGTTAAAACTCAAAATCAGCTTGTTAGTAGTTGTAAGTGTACCAGAGACAATACTGGAACTTATCGGTTATCTGTAACTTCCGATACACTTTTGGGTGGTTTATCATTTTATCTTTATCGAAGATAACTTTTCCCACTATCTTATTAGTGGGAAAACTTAAATCTGTGCCCACTACTGGTTACGATGAAGAGTTAAATGACAAAATTAACTGTGCTTGCTATAGAATGAGGTCTGATGCTTCCATCCTCACCAAGCAGCTCCTGAAGTGACAATGACACAGGAGTCTGTTCGTTTAGTCCAAGCAATCGCCACCTCATTAAGTATGAACCGCTTACCAATCCCTGAACGCAGCACGTTCAATAGTGACCCTTTAAGATTTACAGACTGGAAGTTGACATTCATGATGCTCATTGACAGAAAACGCCTACCACCGAGTGAGAAGATGTTTTATCTAAAAAATTATGTTGCTGGAGAGGCACGCAAAGCAGTAGAAGGTTTCTTCTATCGAGATTCAGAGAGTGCGTCCAATGGAGCATGGAAAGTATTACAGGACAGATACGGGAACCTGTTCATCATACAAAAGGCTTTCTGTGATAAGCTCATGAGATGGCCAAGATCAACACAAATGACCCACTAGCATTCTGAGAGTTTTCAGACTTTCTCCAAAACTGCGCTGAGGCAATTCCACATCTCAAAGGGCTAGCTATATATTCTTCATGATTGTGGAGAAAACACAAGTTACTCAAGAAGCTACCAGAATGGATCATACGCAGGTGGAGTCGCATTGTTGTAGATGAACTTGACACTTCTGGAAGTTACTTGTGTGCTTCGCAGAGTTCCCTGAAAAAAGAAGCCCGGATAGCTTGTAGCCCCGTTGTCTCTCCACTGTTGATGAATTGCAAACCCACAGATGAAAGATTTCCAAAGAGAGCCAAAGCTTTCAACACAAACACACAACCAAAGAGCATTGTTCAGGAGAAACAAGATACAAACAGCACTCAGTCTAAATCACCTTGCTCTGTTTGTGAAGGTGAAACTCACAGCATCACAAAATGTCCCACTTTCACAGCAAAGAGTGCAGAAGAGAAAAGGGCCTTCATCCATGAAAATCACCTCTGCTTTGGGTGCTTGAGAAAGGGTCACATGACCAAGGACTGTAAGAGACGACACACATGCAACATATGCAGCCTTCATCATCCAACCTGTTTGCATGAGGTCAGGAAGCAAAAACCCGTGGAAGAAATGATGAATAGCCCCACTTCCACAGAAGAACATGCAAACCAGGAAATGCACAAGGTCATGCCCCATACTTCAAAACAACGTGCCTCCGCTCCCTCAAGCATCGTCCCAGTCTTTGTGTCTTCAGTACAAAAGCCAAACAGAGAGGTACTTACATATGCAATATTAGACACATAGTGTGACTCAACCTTTGTCTTAGACGTTTTACTCAACAAACTGAATGCAGCTGTTCAACCTGTGAAGCTGAACCTTAGCACGATGACCGCTATCGACACAATCATTTCTAGCAAAAGCATTCATGGATTGCAAGTTTGAGGCCTCAGCTCTGAGAACCACATTCAGCTGCAGCAGGCCTACAGCCGTGACTTCATCCCAGTGGACAAGTCTTACATCGCAACGAAGGAAACAGCATTACAGTGGCCTCATCTCAGACACGTGGCCCATCAGTTACCACCTCTTCAAGACTGTGATGTACGACTCCCTATTGGATATGACTGTCTATCAGCACTGGCGCCTCAGTGGCAAAAATGAACCATTTGCGCAGAGAGGAGAACTGGGGAGGGTGGAGAACAGGTTTCTATGTACCTAACAAACAATAGAACAATAGGGTTTGCAATCAAGATTCGCTGAAGTAATTAATCCATAAACTGAAATCCGTAAACTACGTAAACTGAATATATATATATATATATATATATATATATATATATATATATATATATATAAAATCATGAATGATATTCACGCCTTGCGAGACCCGCGTTCACTTTTCAGTAGGTATTTTTTCAGTATTCATGTTTTGCAACTCATGGTTTATGGATAATTCCTGATTTGCAGCAGATTCACATTTTGGGGATTAACAAACCTTTGTTTGCAATTACAGAGGTCAGATGTTTCCTGTAGTTCTTGACCAAGTTTGCAGACTGCAGCAGGGATTTTGGTCCCCTCCTCCTTACAGATCTTCTCCAGATCTTTCAGGTTTGGAGTCTTAGCTCCCTCCAAAGATCTTCTCTTGAGTTCAGGTCTGGAGACTGGCCAGGCCACTCCTGGACCTTGAAATGCTTCTTACAGAGCCCCTCCTTAGTTGCCCTGGCTGTGTGTTTGGGGTCATTGTCATGCTGAAGACCTAGCCACGACCCATCTTCAGTGCTCAGTAAGAGCATTGAAGATGCTTCCATAACATCTACTATTCTTCAAGCTGATGTCAAAGCTGAAAGTATCATTTTTTACAGAACATTGAATGCCGAGGGCTCGCTGAGATGGGATTGAGTCAAAACTTAGATTCTCAATGTTTGCTGCTCTTTGGGGGTTTTAAGCAGGTGAGGGCTGCTTCCTCATTCAAGTTGAATTTAAGCCTCCTCTTTTACACAACTCTTGGGACTCAGTGATCAGTTTTTTGGCATCTGCAATCGATGGGACGCTGACTAGCCCATCGTCGACATAGAAGTTTTTCTCCATAAATGTTGATGCTAGTGGATAGGCTTAAAAAACACCTGGCATGTGTTGCCATGCCAGGTGTTTTAAGCCAAAGTTGGTGCATCCTGGAGACGAAGCAGCTCTGAAGAGATGAACAGCCATTCTGTACTCCTGTGGTTCCTTCTCCAAATCACCACCTTCCAACCAGAGGAATTTCAGATAATTCTGGGATTCAAGAGTGATGGAAAACCGATAAAACATTCTTTCGATGTCACAGATAATGGCTGCTGCTACCTTCCTGAAGCAGCAAAGTGCTCCCACTAGAGGATTGATTAGATCAGGACCAGTTAGCAGAGTGTCATCCAGTGAAACACCACGGAGTTTGGCAGAACAGTCAAAGACAACTCTGAGCTTCTCAGGTTTTTTGGGGTGACTGATACCGTGATGTGGAATGTACCACTGCGTCTCTCCCTCAGATGTTGTTGGGGCAGCCTCTGCCTCTTGGTTTATTGTTTATTCCATAAACACTTTGTGCTGCTCATAATATTGTTTATTAGCTTTCAGCTTCTTCTTCAGACTCTGCAGACTGTGGCTCGTCTTTTATTGTTTGGCAGGTTGGGTGGACTGTTGAAAGGGATCCAGCCCCCTTCTGTGTAATGTGGTTGCTAAGGAATTGAACACCATCCTGAGAAACATACCTTTCTTCATAAGTTCTCTCAATGATGTAACGTAACTCACAGGTAGATGTTGACATCTACCTGTGAGTTACTCAGAGAGGACAGAAACCTCCACTGGAGGCTCTGGTAAAGTTAGATATTCACAGATTTGAAGTTCACGGCTCAATAGATCTTAAGAGAAACATTGTAGAAAAACAAACACTAGTTTCTAACCTCAGGAAGGTAGACAACGAGCCACAACCTTATTTTTATCCATATGAGCCGTCCTCTGAGCTGAAAATATAACACTGATCTGAACGAGCAGAAATGGAAGCATAGGGACAAAGTGCAAAAACACAACCATCACCAGATTCACTGAACACATCAGTGGGATCCTGCTGGTTATACTACAGCACTCAGTTTGGAAAAAATGTGCAAAAATAGCGTTTTTGTGATTTTGTTTGTTTTATCATTACAGTAAGTAATGAATGATCAACAAGAGCTATCAGAAATTTCTCATGTTCAGAAAATATTGATCCCCTGAAGGGGAACAGACAGCCTCGAACTACTTACGGCAGCGACGGTAGCGACACATACAGTCTATGATAGTGATGTCACAGATCATGTAGGGGCTTCCCCTGACTTGTGTGAGGGATGCTGGGAAGCACATGGAGACACCCAGTCAGAATGAAGACAGTGTAATGCAATGAGCAAAATAATCGAACATGGCAGAAAACACTCTGAAACAGCTGCGTTTCTGTATACATCTATTCTGTTTCTCATGTTTTGTAAAGATTAACGAGAAATAAACGCATTTAAATATAAAAACATTTTTGTAACCAGATAACACCTTTGAACTGATTTACAAGACATTTCATGAATGTCGGTGTGCAGTAGGCATGTGGAGGTTAATCAATACAAATCAGTATCTAGATACAAATGTGTGTGATGTGACTGTATCAATTCATTCAGTGCGCATCAATTCAACTGAAGGGTGAAATCGCGTAGCATCACCCGCTGCCTGCTTGCATCAATTTTTTCTGAGGCACATTGAACGCACCACGAACGGAAGCCAGAAAGTACATTTGTACCACAACAAACATGATAACATCAATATGTTTTTGCTTAGCAATTCCCTTATCGGCCCTTCACTTTGGGACACCGAAGCGGCTGCTGTTTTTGAGGGTGTTTATTGGGAAATGATCATTTTTCGACATTAATTGCAGACTGTAGCGGGTCTGCTTGAAGCTGTTTGCTGCTTATCTGCTTCACTTCCAGCAGCAAGTCCACAATTTCTTCATTAACTCCTCTCAAAGTCATTTAAAGATGTCAGTCTTGGGTCACCTTTGTGTGGATTAAAGTCACACACTGGGACTCTTGTCTTGTTGCAGCCAAAAAAGGAGAATCGTCCCCCATTTCTCACACTGGAGTTTTACGCGATGGTTCTCTAGCATGAGCACCAGCCGGTGTGTAAACTGAAGTTGTCCACCAGGTGAAGGAAATAATAATAATAACTAGGACTGCAAGTAGTCATATACGGGCCTTTGTGTCTGCACCACTGCCTCATCAGGTCAGCACGTACCCTTGTGACCAGACGTGGGCAGGGCCGTACAGGGGCAGACACTCATCACACAGTTCAAGTTTCAAGCAAATCAGGTAATGCATGACGGAGTTATGAGAAGTTGATTGTTTATCCACTAGGGGGTGCTCAGAGCACAAACAGAGGGGGCCACGTGTTCAGGGGCCAGCCGTCATCACACATGTGAAGTTTCAAGTCAATCAGACAAAGCATGAAGGAGTTATCATGACTTGATGTTCCATGGTGAATGGCCAACATTGCGGTGCCGTAGCGGCCACACCCTTCGACATAGAAAAGCTTTTTTGAAGTGCATTGGACAAAATCTGTAGGAGGCGTTTGCTCAAATAGAACGTGTGGAAATCACGCTAAAATGACATTAAAACTCAAAATGGCTGACTTTCTGTTTGGAGTCGACCAATACTGCAAGAGATTTTTTTGTACATCTATGCAAGTCACACGTGTACCAATTTTCATCTCGCTACCCCCAAAAAAACCCTTATGGGGAGGGTTTTATTGAGAGTTGCAAGGGAGTGCGATAGAGGCATTTTCCCGCTCTTATGGGTGACGCCCCAATGACCTGTAAGAGGTTGTCATTGTTGACCTGTGTATCAATTTTCATGATGGTATGACAAAATTAAAGCCATCAAAAAGAAGAATGTAATTTCTTGGTGAAGGGTCGATATACATCATGCTGCCACACGGACGCTGTTACCCGTAGCTTCATGGCGATCATCGTGGAGGTTCACCAATTTGTTCTGCATGTATTAGAAGTGGAATGAAGTTGATGGGGTTAACTATGTGACATCAGTACCTGTTTAAGTACAATGTTCCATGGTGAAGGGTCAAAATGGCGGTGCCATAGCGGCCACACCCTTCGACATAGAAAAAAGCTTTTGATAACTTTTGATCAGTATATATGGGCCCTCATGTCTGTGTTGTCGTGCTTGACCTGTGTATCAATTTTCATGATGATATAACAAAATGAAAGCCATCAAAAGGAAGAACGTAATTTCATGGTGAAGGGTCGATATTTGGCATGACGCTACGTGGATGCCATTACTCGTAATGATGATGTGTACCAAATTTTAAGACGATTGGATGAAATCTCTAGGATGAGTTTGTTCAAATGTAAGTGGTGAAATGGCCACAAAATGACCTCAAAATTAACTTCAAATCAAAATGGCTGACTTGCTCTTGACATTTCAACATGACTTTAACAGACTTTTTTCCCAGCATGGTAAATATGTGTACCGAATTTTGTGAGGCTACGACAAAAAACCCCAATGCAGAGGGTTTATAGGGGGCACGATTTCGCCATTTCATTGTGAGCATGTGTGTGACCCCCAAAATATAGAATTTCGGATCGGCCGAACGACTTTTCAAAGTTTGGTTAATTTTTGATTTTGGGAAAGGGCCGATTTCGGCCTTGCAAAATGTAAAGAATAATAATACAATAACATGCTTTTGGAGGGCAAATTGTGGCTTGAAAAGTGTCAAGAATAATAATATGAGTGAAGCGTCACGCAGTGGCATGAAGCTTACTCATGGTACAGGGCGTCCTAAACAGGAAGTGCCAATTTTCAAATCCACAGTAAAACAGGAAATGCTCAAATGTCAAACACTTTCTGGATCGACACTTCCTGGATTGACAGATAAGATCCCATGGAAAATGCCAATTTATCAGTCACAGTGAAACAGGAAATGTGAAATGTTGAACACTTCCTGGCATGGGTGGCACTAGAGCGGAGGCCGGGGTTTCACTGGACTCCCCTGAAATCTGATTGGACACAGATGATTGACATGTCATGGCACCACACATGCATTTTCAAATCAGTGTGTCACATTGACTGCTAGGTTCTGCCTGTCCAGTAGTTGGTGCTGTGTACCAGAAAAAGGTCTAATCCACCTTAGTAGAAGAAGAAAAATGTTTCCTCCAGATTTGAACTGAACACGTCGTTTGAACTATGGACTTCTAATTACACCAAACTTATATTGGTGAGTAAATGTGTATTTTACACCAGAAATGAGGTCCAGGTTGTTAAAAGCAGCATTTGTCCTCTAATTCAGGTTGGCTTATGTACACGTGTTTAAGCTAACAGGCAGCAGGTGGTTCATTCTCTGTTGGCTTATTAGTGCAGCAGATAACTGAAACAATCCTTCAAATGGTGATACAAGCATCAAATTCAGCACAAATACAGCTGGAGCTAAATTAATGGAGCCACTTTAACTTTTGACCCCTGTACAAACTGAAACTGACCTTTGTCACCATTCTTGCTGCTTTTACCTCATAACTCCATAACATTCAGTCACAGATTGTCCAAACTATACCTTTTTGAAATCTTTATGATCAGGCAAATAATGTGGTGTAGTTTTCTATATGATTGGAGCATCTTTTAATTTAGACCACGAGTGGGCAACTTGTTCCAGAAAGGGCCAAGAGGCTGCAAAGAAAAGCTTCACCCTCTTGGCCCTTTCTGGAACAAGTTGACCCCTACCTGGCTCCTGTTGAAAATTCAAGTGGCCAATCAGTTTTTTTTTAAAGAGTTCATGTCTATGGATTATTTGTGCCAAATCTGATGTTTGTATCACCATTTGCAGGATTCCACTCTAAATATTCTCTTATCTGCTGCACTATATATGAGATGTAAGATGCTGCTCCTCACTGTTTCTCAGTTGCCCTCAAAAGTATTGGAACACTTGGTATTTCACACATTTTAATTTGTTTATTCCATTTCAAATACATTTTTTAATTATCTTCCTTAACTCAAACTGAAAGCAAATCTCTACAACTTGATATAAATGAATTAATTGGAGTAGACCAAAATTAAAGGGCAGCATTTGTTAAAAGTGGCATTTATCCTTTAATTCGGGTTGCCTTATCTATACATGTTTCTCCAGTGATTTTAAATGAACAGGCAGTTGTTGATTCATGAGATATAACGTGAAGATGCTCAGGCTGAAAGAAATACAGGTAATTTACTCCTCTGTTCTGTATAAAACCTGTGTAACCTCTTAATGTTGCTCTCTATAGGACTTATTTTTTAATAACCTCTTAATTTTGCTGTCTGAGTGACACACTGTTGACACAATTTTAGATAAATAAATCTAAAGTTATCTCCCTTAAACTCAGACTGAAAGCACATCTCTACAACTAGATATAAATTAATTAAAAATCTAAAATCCAGCTTCCTGATGAAGTGGTGTAGAGGAGGATTTTCTTCAAAAGAAGACCTGAAAGTTCAGCTACAATTTGACAGAAAGTACATTTGAGATGAAAGACTAGATTTGATGTTTTGGTGAAAGAAACTTTTGTATTTCTTCATAATTGATGTAAATAAAGTCCAAGACATATTCATTGACTTGGAAATGTTCATGTTTCCATCCCCTGACTTGTCTGAAGAAAACTGGCAATAAAACTGATTATTATTTACAGGTTTTATCAAGTTTTAGAGATTTGCTTTCAGTTTGAGTTTGAGGAAGATCCATCCATCCATCCATCCATCCATCCATCCATTTTCTTCCGCTTTATCCGGAGTTGGGTCGCGGGGGCAGCAGCTCAGTATTTCTTGTATTTAAAATGACATAAACAAATTAAAATGTGTGAAATTGCAAATGTTCCGATACTTTTGGAGGGCACAGTATCCTAACCTTATGATGAGTACAAAATGAGTGTGGTATTATTACTGTTTTGTTAAAGAAGGTTTAATTTTCACTGTTGCTGCACTTTGTGTCACATCATAGTCATATATTATATCATATTGATATGACAAAATTGAGATACGATAATTTGGCCATATTGTACAGCCCTAGTGTCAACTAGCTGAAAAGTTTGTATATTAATTTACATCTACATTTAAAAAAAAAAAAGCTTAAAGTGGCAGAGGTTTAAGAGGGCTAAGAGAGTTAAGAGATTCTTTAAAAATCCTACAATGTGATTTTCTGGATTTTTTTTCTCATTTTTTCTATCACACTTGAAGTGTATCTATGATTAAAATTACAGACCTCTCTCATCTTTCTAAGTAGGAGAACTTGCACAATCAGGGGCTGACTAGATACTTTTTGGTCCCACTGTAGGTTGAAGAGGATTTGCAAATCATTCATATTCTGGTTTTATTTACATTTCACACAATGTCCCAACTTCATTGGAACTGGGGTTGTATATCTTAGATTCCCCCTTTTGATCTCAGCTATCTGAGGTCAACACTATAGGGCAGTGCCTGGATCCATATCATCAAACAGTAGGGCTGAGGGCAACAGGACATCTTGTTCACCATCAGTCATTATCATCTGCGGAGACACTTGGACATCTTTACCTTGAACTACAGTAGTAATCAACCAAGCACACAGAGATCTTATACAAGGAATGGAAACAACATCCACAAACAGATAAGGTAGCCATAACAGCCATAAGAGATGTAGTCAGGGGCATAACAATACCTTACCATTTGTCAAACCAACCACCCAAGGTATTTGCCAAAGTGTGAAGGCCAGCCAGAGCCCTGGAGACCTTTCCATCAGGTGAGGTCTTATTAGGAATGAAAGTACAACAACATTCACCAAACATAACACATACTACACCTTTTTCTTCCAGGAGCATGTCCAGTGCCATCCGGTTTTGGTAGTCCGTCAGAGATTTGGCTGCCAATTGCTCTGACAGACCTGCTACAGCATCACGAGTAAGAGTAGTTAGTCTTTGCACATCATAATGGATGTAATTTATTCTATCCACATTCCTGCACAAAACAACTGTATTCACACATACATACACATTCTTCTGAAAAGGCTGATTTAAATGTTGAATAGGGCCTGATGCTCTGGATCAGAGACTTTCTGTCTCAAAGGGTCTGTGTGCTAACATTTTGTCAGGAGAGCTCATCATAAGCACTGGCTGCCCACAGGGTGGTGTTCTTTCACCGTTACTCCTCTCTGTTTTTACAAACGAATTTGCACTTAATGACACAAATTTTTAAACTGAAAAATATGCAGATGACATGGTCCGAGTCGGCCTGCTGCAGGAATCTGACTCTTCTGGTGAAGCCTCCTGTCTCGCCCTCACTCAGGCTCCTGAAGCTTGGTGTCAACAGCCAGCTAGAAATCAATGTGTCAGAATCTGTAGGAGACAAGAACAAAGGAGCTTGCACTCGATGGCCAGCGTGTTGATACTGTGGAAACCGTTAAATATCTGTGTACAGTCCTCAACAGTCGTTTGAGGCTCTTTGAAAACACAGACTTTACCTTTAAAAATGCTCACAGCGACTGTCTTCTTCGAAGATGAAGCTGTCTTGGTGTCAACCTGTAGATTTTAGATCTTGTGTATTCTGCACATATTCAGAGTGTCTTAACATCTCATCTCTGTGCTTGGTTTGGTCACTTGAGTTGTGCAGGTCAAGCTAAACCTAATTGTGAAAATGGCTCTGAAAGCCCCAGAAGCTTCTGGCCCACATTTACACTGACAGGACGAGGAGGAACTCGGAGAGTCCTGGCAGACGGCTCTGCTCCTCTGTCCTGTCTTTCAGGACTCAGGAGCTTTGTCTTTGAGCTCCTGAAGTCTGGGAGGTGCTACAGAGCTCCTCTGGCCAAAAGTTATTTTTAAAAATCTTTTATACCAAATTCCGTTGGCATTATGAACTCAACAAAGTGACCAACCCACAGACAAAACCTGAACTGCTTTACTTCTGTTATTTATTTTACTAGACCTTATATTTTATCTTACTAGCTCTTATTTTACTTCTTCCTTTATTCCTATGTTTTACTATATCTTATCTTTGTTTTATTGTCTGTTATATGTTTTTATGTATGACGATGTTTGTCTTTTCCTGTTGTCTTTTTTGTGCTGGTGAGCAAAAGACAATTTTCCACCTCGGTGGACAATAAAGAGTTATTCTATTTTATTGTATAGACTCTAATCCACCACATCTTGTAGATTCTTTCTTACTTCAGTCAGTGAGCGACTTCATAGAGAAGCAGGTGCACACCGAGACAAATGATACAAGTACCTTCCTTGATTTTCACTTGTACTGAGTGAGAGTTGGCCTTTACCACCTGATAGGGACCAGTCCACCTAGGCTCCACCCACTTTCGCTTGATCACCTTTAACCACACCCAGTCGTTCGGTTCCACTGGCTTTCCCACAGGTCCCCGCGGGGCTGCTCCCTCTCGACCTTGAATCTGTCTATCAGTGCAGTTAGCGAAGCGTAGAAAATTGAATGCTGAATTTCATCCAGGTCCAGGGGCGTCCCCCTTAGACCTGCAGCAGTTGGAGACAAGAACTGTCTTCCTGTACGTAACTCAAAAGGTGTAAATCCTGTACTAGTATTTACAGACACTCTGATAGCCATCAGAGCAATAGGCAATGCCTGAATCCAATTTAATTTGGAGTCTGCACAAATCTTTGCCAGTTTTTCTTTCAATGTCCTGTTTGTTCTTTCAGTCAAACCTTGAGACTGGAGCCAAAACAATGCTTCACTCCTAAAGCTTGTTCTATCTTTTGTGAATCAGTATTTTTCAAATGTGTTCCATTATTTGAGCTGACTCTTTGAGGAAATCCATGTCTTGGGATTGTTGATTTATTAAGAATTTACACACACTGGCAGCATCCTCTTTTTTAGTTGGGATCACTTCCACCTATTTAGTGAACACATCTACTATTACCAGCAGGTAACGATATCCAGACACCCTATTATCAGAACCCATGTCCATGTAGTCCACCACCAGCTCCTGTAAAGAGTACTGGGTAGGTTCCCATCATAGGAGTCATGGCTGGCCTAGAACTGTACCTCGGACAGATATCACAAGTCCCAGTGTGTTCACTGATCATGTTCTTCAGGTAAGGATGCCACCAGAGTGATAAATGTTTCTCTGTTTGTTGTTTTGAAACCTGTGCCTGTCCATGTGCTTCTTTTATCACTATTTGCGCTCATCCAGCAGGAAATCCTAATCTGCCATCACCTGATCTCCAAATTCCATCCTTAACATAGGCACCATGGCCAAGCCACATATGTTGCTCACATACTCCTGCTTTTTCTTGCAACACTTCCAAATCTGTTTGTGTGAGGGTTGGAAAATCCAGTTCCTTTTGTTATTGTACCATTAAATGTTTGATTTTTGTTCTGCTTTTGATACTGTTGACCATAAAATTTTATTACAGAGATTAGAGCATGCCATAGGTATTAAAGGCACTGCGCTGCGGTGGTTTGAATCATATTTGTCTAATAGATTACAATTTGTTCATGTAAATGGGGAATCTTCTTCACAGACTAAGGTTAATTATGGAGTTCCACAAGGTTCTGTGCTAGGACCAATTTTATTCACTTTATACATGCTTCCCTTAGGCAGTATTATTAGACGGTATTGCTTAAATTTTCATTGTTACGCAGATGATACCCAGCTTTATCTATCCATGAAGCCAGAGGACACACACCAATTAGCTAAACTGCAGGATTGTCTTACAGACATAAAGACATGGATGACCTCTAATTTCCTGCTTTTAAACTCAGATAAAACTGACGTTATTGTACTTGGCCCCACAAATCTTAGAAACATGGTGTCTAACCAGATCCTTACTCTGGATGGCATTACCCTGACCTCTAGTAATACTGTGAGAAATCTTGGAGTCATTTTTGATCAGGATATGTCATTCAAAGCGCATATTAAACAAATATGTAGAACTGCTTTTTTGCATTTACGCAATATCTCTAAAATTAGAAAGGTCTTGTCTCAGAGTGATGCTGAAAAACTAATTCATGCATTTATTTCCTCTAGGCTGGACTATTGTAATTCATTATTATCAGGTTGTCCTAAAAGTTCCCTAAAAAGCCTTCAGTTAATTCAAAATGCTGCAGCTAGAGTACTAATGGGGACTAGAAGGAGAGAGCATATCTCACCCATATTGGCCTCTCTTCATTGGCTTCCTGTTAATTCTAGAATAGAATTTAAAATTCTTCTTCTTACTTATAAGGTTTTGAATAATCAGGTCCCATCTTATCTTAGGGACCTCGTAGTACCATATCACCCCAATAGAGCGCTTCGCTCTCAGACTGCAGGCTTACTTGTAGTTCCTAGGGTTTGTAAGAGTAGAATGGGAGGCAGAGCCTTCAGCTTTCAGGCTCCTCTCCTGTGGAACCAGCTCCCAATTCAGATCAGGGAGACAGACACCCTCTCTACTTTTAAGATTAGGCTTAAAACTTTCCTTTTTGCTAAGGCTTATAGTTAGGGCTGGATCAGGTGACCCTGAACCATCCCTTAGTTATGCTGCTATAGACGTAGACTGCTGGGGGGTTCCCATGATGCACTGTTTCTTTCTCTTTTTGCTCTGTATGCACCACTCTGCATTTAATCATTAGTGATTGATCTCTGCTCCCCTCCACAGCATGTCTTTTTCCTGGTTGTCTCCCTCAGCCCCAACCAGTCCCAGCAGAAGACTGCCCCTGCCTGAGCCTGGTTCTGCTGGAGGTTTTTTCCTGTTAAAAGGGAGTTTTTCCTTCCCACTGTAGCCAAGTGCTTGCTCACAGGGGGTCGTTTTGACCGTTGGGGTTTTACATAATTACTGTATGGCCTTGCCTTACAATATAAAGCGCCTTGGGGCAACTGTTTGTTGTGATTTGGCGCTATATAAAAAAAAAATTGATTGATTGATTGAAATGTCCTTCCACATATCCTGCTGCTTGTTTAGCCACTTGATCAGCTGTTTTGTTGTTGGTTTTTATCATGACCTTTACACTTCATTGTTGCCACTTCTTTAGGTCCCATTAATGCTTCTGCTAAAGCCTTTACTTCATCATAATGTTTAACTGGTTGTCCTGTGGATGTTAAAAATTCTGTTCGATACCACCTCGCCAGTTCATAGTGAATGATCCCGTGTACAGTAGTCTTCAGAATAATAGTAGTGCTATGTGACTAAAAAGATTAATCCAGGTTTTGAGTATATTTCTTATTGTTACATGGGAAACAAGGTACCAGTAGATTCAGTAGATTCTCACAAATCCAACAAGACCAAGCATTCATGATATACACACTCTTAAAGCTATGAAATTGGGCTATTAGTAAAAAAAAAAAAAAAAAAAAAAAGTAGAAAAGGGGGTGTTCACAATAATACAGGGCTCGACAGTAGCACTGGTCCGATGGCCCGGCAGCCTTTTTTACACGTTCCGGGCCACCACGGGCCAGTGAAGTTCATATTTCACTGGTCCGTATGGGCCAGTAAGAATTAAAATCGCTTTGGGCAAATTTATTAGTCTTACCGTGAAGAAATCTGTCAAAATACATGTAGAAATGGAACATTTTCACTACATCATCCGCCATGTTTGTTGCGGTAGCTACGGCGCATGCATGGGGCCGTCTTCATCTCTTTCCACGCCACTTCGGCAATGTTCCAAACATTGCCAAAGTGCAGACGAACCTGCAGACGAACTTCGTCTGCAGGAGCATCTTCTGATGTGGCAGGAATTTCACTTCAACATCGACGCATCATTTTCGCTTAAGTAAGATCGATCGCAGTGAATATTATGAATTTCTTGAAACCTCCTGCCCCTGGGCAGAAACCAGGGAAGCAAAGGAAAGAACAGTTATCACCCACAAAACGAGCACAGAAGAGGAAGGCTGCTGATGCTGAATATGAGAAGAAAAGGATGAGGAAAACTTGGCAAGCTTCCTGGAAGAAAAGATGGCCATGGCTGGAGTGTGATGAGGAGAGCGAGGTTGTCTTCTGTGGAACGTGTAGGGTTATGCCAGAATATGCTGACAAGTATAAATATACCAAGTCCTGGTAGACATCTGGTATGATTTCATATGCCAGTTTAAAAGTCTAATCACTATGCCCTTGTGAAAACCCCACGGTGACATTAGCAAGGGAGCTTGGTATATGAAATTTAACTTATATTAATTTTGATCAAGAAATAAATTTATTTTTATATTAATGTCTGAGTGTTCTGAGAAAAAATTCATATCAGTTACCTACCAGTTGACTCACTTTAAGGTTTTTATCATGTAGTATAAGAATATTGTTTGTTTTCAAGTGTTTTTGCATTAAGGAAAGCCAATTCTAATGTCTGAGTGTTGATTTAAAAAATTCATATCGGTTACCCCCCGACATTTTTTTCAAAGTTGATTCAGTTTAAGGTTTTTATCATGTAGTATAAGAATATTGTCTTTGTTTTCTAATGTTTATGCATTGTGGAAGCCAAAGTTTAATGTCCGAGTGAAAAATTACATAAGTTACCTCTCAACTTTTTTTTCCAGAGTTGATGCACTGTAAGGTTTTTATCATGTAGTATAAGAATATTTAATAATGTATAATGTATTTGTGTGTTTCTCTTATTCTTCTTCAGTTTGATGATAATTTGCAAAAAATATGAAATATTTTTTGTCTATTCTCAATAATTCCAGGCAAAGAAAATGGCTTTCCTTCCAAAAGGGCAGTTTTCCAGTTAGGGAAAAAAGAAACAAAACTTTTCTAATCTTTGATGTTAGTTATCCTATTATTTCATTTATTTTCCAGGAATTGCTCCTTGTACAAAGGTCAGGTTACTGATAGATGCACAGGCTTCGATCCCCACCAGAATAGTGCTAGTCACAAGGCATGTGTGCATCAGATGGAAAAGGAGAGAGGGAAGGACAACCCCAAGCCAGCTGTTCTTCAAGGAATCCATGTCAACAAAAAAATGGATGCCAAGTTTGAAGAGCAGATGACAAACATGTTCCACATTGCATACTTCCTGGCGAAGAATGAAAAACCATTCACTGACTTCCCAGAACAAGTGGCCCTGAACACCAGGACAGGATCACACCTGCCGAAGTTTTATACTTCTGAGGCTTGTGCTAGGTATTTTTATTCTGCTTTTCAGTAAATTTACACCATCAATTTTATTTATTTATTTATTTTGAACATCTAAAGACAGTTTCGTGTTTGTTTGTTTTTTTTTTTTTTTTTTTTTCTTTTCAGGTTTATGCTTGACATATATGCCCAAGAGAGTGAGTCATTCTTGGAAAAGTTAAAGGAAACCAAGTATATCAGCCTTCTTGTGGATGGAGCCACTGACTCAGGCCACCTAGAGGATGAGATCGTGTATGTCAAGTTTTTTGACAAAGATATGGGACCCATGCAACATTTCCTTGGCATACAGGATGTGAAGCACGCTAATGCTGACGGTGTCATTGAGGCCATAAATACAGGTATGCAATTCATCATCAGTTTAATAGATGCATTAACATGTATGACTATTGTTGACTGCATAACAAAAGTTCTTTAACTGGTTGAATTTGGCTTCCTGTTAATTCTAGAATAGAATTTAAAATTCTTCTTCTTACTTATAAGGTTTTGAATAATCAGGTCCCATCTTATCTTAGGGACCTCGTAGTACCATATCACCCCAATAGAGAGCTTCGCTCTCAGACTGCAGGCTTACTTGTAGTTCCTAGGGTTTGTAAGAGTAGAATGGGAGGCAGAGCCTTCAGCTTTCAGGCTCCTCTCCTGTGGAACCAGCTCCCAATTCAGATCAGGGAGACAGACACCCTCTCTACTTTTAAGATTAGGCTTAAAACTTTCCTTTTTGCTAAAGCTTATAGTTAGGGCTGGATCAGGTGACCCTGAACCATCCCTTAGTTATGCTGCTATAGACGTAGACTGCTGGGGGGTTCCCATGATGCACTGTTTCTTTCTCTTTTTGCTCTGTATGCACCACTCTGCATTTAATCATTAGTGATCGATCTCTGCTCCCCTCCACAGCATATCTTTTTCCTGGTTCTCTCCCTCAGCCCCAACCAGTCCCAGCAGAAGACTGCCCCTCCCTGAGCCTGGTTCTGCTGGAGGTTTCTTCCTGTTAAAAGGGAGTTTTTCCTTCCCACTGTAGCCAAGTGCTTGCTCACAGGGGGTCGTTTTGACCGTTGGGGTTTTACATCATTATTGTATGGCCTTGCCTTACAATATAAAGCGCCTTGGGGCAACTGTTTGTTGTGATTTGGCGCTATATAAAAAAAAAATTGATTGATTGATTGATATGGTGTTAATACAAAATTAAAGCACAAGTGTTAATGTTTTGTAAGAATTGAGTGCACTAATGACTTCCCACCCGGAAGGGAACATTTGCAAACATCAAACAAATGTTCATAGAATGTTTGTTTACTGTTCAGCAAGTTTGTGAACGTTCATGTAATGTTTGTGATGTTTGTCTGTTTGCATGGAAGCAAACATTAGACAAACATGTAAGGAAACATTTGCAAAAATCAATCAAATGTTAATAGAATGTATGCTTAATGTTCAACATTCACATAATGTTCATGTTGCATGTGTAAAGCTTGCCTCTAAATAAAAGTGTGTATATGTGTGTGTGTGTGTGTGTGTGTGTGTGTGTGTGTGTGTATACGAGGGCTGTCAATAAAGTTACGGTCCTTTTTATTTTTTTCAAAAACTATATGGATTTCATTCATATGTTTTTACGTCAGACATGCTTAAACCCTCGTGCGCATGCGTGAGTTTTTCCACGCCTGTCGGTGACGTCATTCGCCTCTGAGCACTCCTTGTGGGAGGAGTCGTCCAGCCCCTCGTCGGAATTCCTTTGTCTGAGAAGTTGCTGAGAGACTGGCGCGTTGTTTGATCAAAATTTTTTCTAAACCTGTGAGACACATCGAAGTGGACACGGTTCGAAAAATTAAGCTGGTTTTCAGTGAAAATTTTAACGGCTGATGAGAGATTTTGAGGTGATTCTGTCGCTTTAAGGACTTTTCACGGTGCGAGACGTCGTGCAGAGCTCTCAGGCGGCGTCGTCAGCCTGTTCAAGCTGAAAACCTCCACATTTCAGGCTCTATTGATCCAGGACGTCGTGAGAGAACAGAGAAGTTTCAGAAGAAGTCGGTTTCAGCATTTTATCCGGATATTCCACTGTTAAAGGAGATTTTTTTTTAATGAAAGACGTGCGGAGGGGTCCGCGCGTCGGGACGCAGCCGCCGCGACGCTCCGCCACAGGAAAAACACCTCTGTTGGAAGCCTTAAGGACAAGTTGGAACATGTCCTGCCTGTTAAACAATTTCTCATATACTCCACTGAAAGCCATCAAAAGCTGCCTGGATTTTACAAATGGTTATCAACACGGAGGTGTTTTTCTTGTGCCGTTTTTCCTGTGGCGGAGTGTGTGTGTGTGTGTGTGTGTGTGTGTATGCGTGTGTGTGTGTATGCGTGTGTGTGTGTGTATGCGTGTGTGCGTGTGTATGCGTGTGTGTGTGCGTGTGTATGCGTGTGTGTGTGCGTGTGTATGCGTGTGTGTGCGTGTGTATGCGTGTGTGTGTGTGTGTGTATGCGTGTGTGTGTGTGTGTATGCGTGTGTGTGTGCGTGTGTGTGTGTGCGTGTATGTGTGTGTATGCGTGTGTGTATGCGTGTGTGTGTGTGCGTATGTATGTGTGTGTGTGTGCGTGTGCGTGTGCGTGTGTGTGTGTGTGTGTGTATGTTTTGTGTTCTCTGCTCTGGTAGAATGTAGTTCTCTCTGCTCTGATAAAGTGTACTGTACTGATGTGATGGGTGAAGGTTACTTAAGATATGTGACATGACGTGCTTCTGCAAGTTGTGGTATCTCTGTGTGCACGCTAAGCTCTTTTTCAGGACATGTGAAGATGACCCAGGCAGAATGCAGCCATAAGCGGAGCAGTGAGATAAAGAATAGAGAATTGAATGTTCCAACCACAGTGTGATTATGATACATTAGTCCTTGTGTCAGAAGAAGTGTGATTAATCGTTAGATGTCTTAAACACATCTTAATCGAGCCCAAGATTAAAAAGGTTCTGAAAGTCCTGAATGTATTGTGCAATCAGCGGTTCTGCGGCAACAGCTCACGCGCTATCACTCCTCCCCTTAGGAGCTGTACCGCCCATGTATGTAGGGAAGTCCTAAATAAAAGAGCAGGAGCGCAGGCCAGACTTTAGTGTAGCTTTGGTGTACAGCCTGACTGCACTCCGCGCGAGATAAATTTGACTTTCTGTCTCACTGGTGGTTCTTGACTCTGTTTGTCTTATCAAGTTTTTAAGAATGTTTGGAGGAGAAAATACCCAACATTGACTGGGGGCTACGTCCGGGATCTCAACAATACCGGAGGTGTCCGGCGGGGGTCGCCAAGTCCAGACGTAAATCCTTGGCCAAGGTCCGATCGATTGATCGTGTCTGCAATTGTCGACCACCGTTGGCATCGTCTGGTTGACGAGATTTTCCCGAAAAAGACAGACAGGAAGTCGAGTCAGTGAGTAAAATTTCTTTGTAAATAGTACTGAGTGAGTGGTGATCAGATCACATAAAACAGTTAAATTCCGCAAGCGATGATACAGAATCGTCTGTTAATGCAAAGCAGTTAAACTCTGTAAGGAGGGTGCGGACTCCTCTGTTTATATACGCGTACCGGTAGGGGATAAAAGTGATCACATAAAACAGTTAAACTCCGTAAGCGATGGCGTGGAATCGTCTGTTAATGCAAAGCAGTTAAAATCCGCGAGGAGGGCGGACTCCTCTACGGTTGCGAGGGACGCCCGTAGTTAAATTCCTGAAGGAGGATACGGACTCCTCTGTTTTAATACGTAAAGGAAATCCCGGGTAGAAATACGTGCACTGTAAAAAAGCAGTTAAATTTGGCAGGGACGGCGGAGTCCCCTAATGCAGGACATTAGTTAAATTTCACGGGAGGTCGAGCTCCCCTGGCATAAGAATACGCGTACGATTATTAAAAGTGTTTCTATGTATGTGTAAATAGTGTTTTGTGTAAGTGTAAATAACTGTGTGAAAGTGTAATACTTTGGACAACGTTAGTGACAACCGTGTGTGGAAGCAGAGGCAAGTGATTCCGCTTCCTACGGGGAGGTGAAAGGAATCAACCACACGACGGCAAATTAATTGTCACGTCCAAAGAAAGTGAAAACTTCAGATTTAGAACACCCTAGGTGTGCCCCGTCTGAAGTCCAAATTATAACAAGGGATAATAAAAATGGGGGGTAAGACGTCTAAAAATAAGGAAAATGTATCAACTGACGACTGGAAATTTATGGAAGCAAAAAATCCAAAAGCAACAAAGAAATTGGAGACCTGGATAAATAAACATGACTTTGACGGACGACTGAACCTGATCAGCATACAGAAGCTAAAGGAGTTAGAACAGGAACATAAAGGTGATTAAAAAAAGAAGAAGCAGAAAGTAGGGGCAGATTTAGTGGCATTTTGGGAGGAGGAAGCAGAGAACAGACGGAAGGGAGCAGAGAAGCGACGATTAGAGAAAGCAAGGAAAAAGAAAGCTGTAGGTAAGGCAGAAGAAGATGTGATAATTCAGCACAGAGAACCTGAACAACCTCAGAAACCACCGACGGCTGGACCGCCGGCAACAACGCATTTGTACCCTCCTCTACCAGAGGATGATGATGTGCCGCCACCGCAGTATGATATGGCGGTGCGACCTAAAGTAAAAAGTGAAAAACAAGAAAAGCCACAAACACGCAGTCAAACAAAAGTGCCTACAGCTCCTCCCATGGAGGAACACAGTGACCAGGAAGGTACCTATCCTTTGATAGAAGTACCAAATCCTCGTGCAGGAACTCCAGGGCACCGATCAACCATGCTCGTATATCGAACATGGAATGCTGATGATATCAAAGCAGCAGTTGACATGATACCATCACCTCATGTTGACATTGAGGGATTCATGCAAGACATAGAAAACATTAGAAAGTCGTATCACCTAGATGGAACTGTGGAAGGTGTAACTCCCCCACGAGAAGATGTAGCCCAGTACATTATTGACGTAACCGCTTTGGTTAAATCCTACAATCTTAGAGGGGATGAAGTTCAACAAGTCATAATGGCAACTGTGACAAAGGATTGGGCTGATGTAAAAGGAGATTGGGATCCTGCAGAGGCAGACCACACTCCATTAGCCCATGATAGTCAGGAATTGGAAGATCGATTGGCCGCACTATTGCTGAGAATTAAGCAGAAATACCAGAAGAAGTCAAATTACACAGAAATAAATCGCACAAAACAGAAAGATGATGAACCATTCGAAGACTATCGACATCAAATGGAAAAAGTTTTTAAAGTGCACAGTGGTCTTCTACCACTGAAAAATGATAGCGTGTATGAACAACAATTGAAAAATGCACTCCATGCCAACTCCAGATCAGATATCCAAGCATGGGTAGACAAACACATGATAACGTTCCCAACAGCTGGGTTACAAGAGTATGTAGACCACGCCATACATGCAGAAAGAAATCTGAAAACAAAAAAGGCAGCCCGCTACTGTATATACAAATTTGGCCCTGGCCTGGCAGTGCTCTTTGGATCTGTCAGAATTGAGACAAACTGAATAATTATTGGAGGAAGGTCTGATGACCTGTGAAAACAGAGAACATGTAGTAATGATGTCACCTAAAGATCTACACATAACTATACTATTCACTCCACGAAAGGATGAAAGGTATGGAGCAGGATTTCTGAAATTCCATCAGAATTACAGACAGTAGCACACCTATACACAGACAGAAAAACCACCTCTGTGTGTAGTGTAGTGCTGACCCAAAGTGCAGACAAATGGTACAGAGGAAAACCTGAGGCTGTGCCTCATATTTCACTGATAAGGGCAGACACTCAGTCCTGGAAGGACCTTGGAAGAATTGTTAAGATAGCTGAGGAAGCAACTGATTGGCATGGAGCAGATGCAATGTCGGTGTGGGATTTCAGTCCATCCACAGGCTTGTATCGGAAATACAAGTTTGTAAGTGCTTGAACGACACCGGTGATACATGAAGTAGATCTGGATGATTGAAATTTAACAACATCTGTGTTGACAC
>NC_047111.1:1443264-1455764 GCF_902500255.1 Thalassophryne amazonica
GTACTTAGGCTTCTGATTTATTCCAATTTTGGGGGGTCTTTTGATCGAGGGAGTGCCCGTGCACTTCCGTTCCTGTTGTGGGAACGGAATCCTATTTTTAATCCTAACTAGCCAGCGCCGCCTCGGTTCAGAAGACCCATTTATACGCCACAAATTTTAGCCTGCTTGTTGTTGCCTATCCTGTAAGTACATGCCTGAAACCCTAACCTTAATTTTGAATTAACCACAATTTGTTTGTGTACGCACATTGTTGAAGTTATGGACGGCAGGCAAAGAAACTTAGTTAAACAGATTAATGAGTGGAGGGTGATTCCTTTTGGATGTTGGTTATCTACACTAACATAACAAAGCAATTCTCATATGTGTTGGTGATAATACAATTATGTGCCTTCATCCTATCTTAACCCTGACCTTAACCACAGTGGCTTTACAGTCTATGGAGGGCAAGAGTAACCCCAATCTTAATCGCTATGAGGGCAAGTGTGACCCCAACTTTAACCACAGTAACCCCAGCTTTAACCAAACTATGTGCAGTGGGGATTAAGTAAAATAATTGAGGAATGGAAGGTCCAGGGTGGATAAATAAAGTATTGCTTTTTTATGTTTTGTGTGGGTGCGGCATCCTTTTTTTTGGCTAAACGAATATTGTTATGCCCCACTTCAACCTAAATTGAATTTTCTTTTTCTTTTTTTCCTTAACCCTAAACCTAAACCCTAACCCTAACCCTAACAACCCTAACCCTAAATTCCCTTCCCTTTTTATTTTTTATGTATTTTTCCTTTATTTTTTTCTTTTTATTTATATATATATATTTCTTCTTTTTTCTTTCTTCTTTTTTCTTTTTTTATTGGGTTTTCTTTTTTCTTTTTTTTTTTTTTCTTTGTTTCTTTCTTACAAAAAATAAAGTCATTGCAGATTTTGCTGATTCATGCAGGGGCGGAGTCTTACCCTTATATAAGGAGCCTCTGTCTTTTTCTGCTCATTTTTACACCAATTTGTGGCATGTTTACCTGTCCAGGCACTGACTGCAATTTGCAACCCCTGGACAAGGACAATTTTTATGCCTTTTTCATACCTCTCAGCACATGCTCTTGCGCCTGAAGAAGATCAAGACAGATCGAAACGTCGCGCGACAGAGCATGTTATTCAATTCAATTTTTTTTGGCCAAACTAATTTTTGTTGCGACAAGTACAGGAGGTTACTTAGGCTTCTGATTTATTCCAATTTTGGGGGGTCTTTTGATCGAGGGAGTGCCCGTGCACTTCCGTTCCTGTTGTGGGAACGGAATCCTATTTTTAATCCTAACTAGCCAGCGCCGCCTCGGTTCAGAAGACCCATTTATACGCCACAAATTTTAGCCTGCTTGTTGTTGCCTATCCTGTAAGTACATGCCTGAAACCCTAACCTTAATTTTGAATTTAACCACAATTTGTTTGTGTACGCACATTGTTGAAGTTATGGACGGCAGGCAAAGAAACTTAGTTAAACAGATTAATGAGTGGAGGGTGATTCCTTTTGGATGTTGGTTATCTACACTAACATAACAAAGCAATTCTCATATGTGTTGGTGATAATACAATTATATGCCTTCATCCTATCTTAACCCTGACCTTAACCACAGTGGCTTTACAGTCTATGGAGGGCAAGAGTAACCCCAATCTTAATCGCTATGAGGGCAAGTGTGACCCCAACTTTAACCACAGTAACCCCAGCTTTAACCAAACTATGTGCAGTGGGGATTAAGTAAAATAATTGAGGAATGGAAGGTCCAGGGTGGATAAATAAAGTATTGCTTTTTTATGTTTTGTGTGGGTGCGGCATCCTTTTTTTTGGCTAAACGAATATTGTTATGCCCCACTTCAACCTAAATTGAATTTTCTTTTTCTTTTTTCCTTAACCCTAAACCTAAACCCTAACCCTAACCCTAACAACCCTAACCCTAAATTCCTTTCCCTTTTTATTTTTTATGTATTTTTCCTTTATTTTTTTCTTTTTATTTATATATATATATTTTCTTCTTTTTTTCTTTCTTCTTTTTTCTTTTTTTATTGGGTTTTCTTTTTTCTTTTTCTTTCTTTTTTCTTGTTTCTTTCTTACAAAAAATAAAGTCATTGCAGATTTTGCTGATTCATGCAGGGGCGGAGTCTTACCCTTATATAAGGAGCCTCTGTCTTTTTCTGCTCATTTTTACACCAATTTGTGGCATGTTTACCTGTCCAGGCACTGACTGCAATTTGCAACCCCTGGACAAGGACAATTTTTATGCCTTTTTCATACCTCTCAGCACATGCTCTTGCGCCTGAAGAAGATCAAGACAGATCGAAACGTCGCGCGACAGAGCATGTTATTCAATTCAATTTTTTTTGGCCAAACTAATTTTTGTTGCGACAAGTACAGGAGGTTACTTAGGCTTCTGATTTATTCCAATTTTTGGGGGTCTTTTGATCGAGGGAGTGCCCGTGCACTTCCGTTCCTGTTGTGGGAACGGAATCCTATTTTTAATCCTAACTAGCCAGCGCCGCCTCGGTTCAGAAGACCCATTTATACGCCACAAATTTTAGCCCCGCTTGTTGTTGCCTATCCTGTAAGTACATGCCTGAAACCCTAACCTTAATTTTGAATTTAACCACAATTTGTTTGTGTACGCACATTGTTGAAGTTATGGACGGCAGGCAAAGAAACTTAGTTAAACAGATTAATGAGTGGAGGGTGATTCCTTTTGGATGTTGGTTATCTACACTAACATAACAAAGCAATTCTCATATGTGTTGGTGATAATACAATTATGTGCCTTCATCCTATCTTAACCCTGACCTTAACCACAGTGGCTTTACAGTCTATGGAGGGCAAGAGTAACCCCAATCTTAATCGCTATGAGGGCAAGTGTGACCCCAACTTTAACCACAGTAACCCCAGCTTTAACCAAACTATGTGCAGTGGGGATTAAGTAAAATAATTGAGGAATGGAAGGTCCAGGGTGGATAAATAAAGTATTGCTTTTTTATGTTTTGTGTGGGTGCGGCATCCTTTTTTTTGGCTAAACGAATATTGTTATGCCCCACTTCAACCTAAATTGAATTTTCTTTTTCTTTTTTCCTTAACCCTAAACCTAAACCCTAACCCTAACCCTAACAACCCTAACCCTAAATTCCTTTCCCTTTTTATTTTTTATGTATTTTTCCTTTATTTTTTCTTTTTATTTATATATATATATATTCTTCTTTTTTCTTTCTTCTTTTTTCTTTTTTTATTGGGTTTTCTTTTTTCTTTGTTTCTTTCTTACAAAAAATAAAGTCATTGCAGATTTTGCTGATTCATGCAGGGGCGGAGTCTTACCCTTATATAAGGAGCCTCTGTCTTTTTCTGCTCATTTTTACACCAATTTGTGGCATGTTTACCTGTCCAGGCACTGACTGCAATTTGCAACCCCTGGACAAGGACAATTTTTATGCCTTTTTCATACCTCTCAGCACATGCTCTTGCGCCTGAAGAAGATCAAGACAGATCGAAACGTCGCGCGACAGAGCATGTTATTCAATTCAATTTTTTTTGGCCAAACTAATTTTTGTTGCGACAAGTACAGGAGGTTACTTAGGCTTCTGATTTATTCCAATTTTGGGGGGTCTTTTGATCGAGGGAGTGCCCGTGCACTTCCGTTCCTGTTGTGGGAACGGAATCCTATTTTTAATCCTAACTAGCCAGCGCCGCCTCGGTTCAGAAGACCCATTTATACGCCACAAATTTTAGCCTGCTTGTTGTTGCCTATCCTGTAAGTACATGCCTGAAACCCTAACCTTAATTTTGAATTAACCACAATTTGTTTGTGTACGCACATTGTTGAAGTTATGGACGGCAGGCAAAGAAACTTAGTTAAACAGATTAATGAGTGGAGGGTGATTCCTTTTGGATGTTGGTTATCTACACTAACATAACAAAGCAATTCTCATATGTGTTGGTGATAATACAATTATGTGCCTTCATCCTATCTTAACCCTGACCTTAACCACAGTGGCTTTACAGTCTATGGAGGGCAAGAGTAACCCCAATCTTAATCGCTATGAGGGCAAGTGTGACCCCAACTTTAACCACAGTAACCCCAGCTTTAACCAAACTATGTGCAGTGGGGATTAAGTAAAATAATTGAGGAATGGAAGGTCCAGGGTGGATAAATAAAGTATTGCTTTTTTATGTTTTGTGTGGGTGCGGCATCCTTTTTTTTGGCTAAACGAATATTGTTATGCCCCACTTCAACCTAAATTGAATTTTCTTTTTCTTTTTTCCTTAACCCTAAACCTAAACCCTAACCCTAACCCTAACAACCCTAACCCTAAATTCCCTTCCCTTTTTATTTTTTATGTATTTTTCCTTTATTTTTTTCTTTTTATTTATATATATATATATTCTTCTTTTTTCTTTCTTCTTTTTTCTTTTTTTATTGGGTTTTTTTTTTTTTTCTTTGTTTCTTTCTTACAAAAATAAAGTCATTGCAGATTTTGCTGATTCATGCAGGGGCGGAGTCTTACCCTTATATAAGGAGCCTCTGTCTTTTTCTGCTCATTTTTACACCAATTTGTGGCATGTTTACCTGTCCAGGCACTGACTGCAATTTGCAACCCCTGGACAAGGACAATTTTTATGCCTTTTTCATACCTCTCAGCACATGCTCTTGCGCCTGAAGAAGATCAAGACAGATCGAAACGTCGCGCGACAGAGCATGTTATTCAATTCAATTTTTTTTGGCCAAACTAATTTTTGTTGCGACAAGTACAGGAGGTTACTTAGGCTTCTGATTTATTCCAATTTTTGGGGGTCTTTTGATCGAGGGAGTGCCCGTGCACTTCCGTTCCTGTTGTGGGAACGGAATCCTATTTTTAATCCTAACTAGCCAGCGCCGCCTCGGTTCAGAAGACCCATTTATACGCCACAAATTTTAGCCTGCTTGTTGTTGCCTATCCTGTAAGTACATGCCTGAAACCCTAACCTTAATTTTGAATTAACCACAATTTGTTTGTGTACGCACATTGTTGAAGTTATGGACGGCAGGCAAAGAAACTTAGTTAAACAGATTAATGAGTGGAGGGTGATTCCTTTTGGATGTTGGTTATCTACACTAACATAACAAAGCAATTCTCATATGTGTTGGTGATAATACAATTATGTGCCTTCATCCTATCTTAACCCTGACCTTAACCACAGTGGCTTTACAGTCTATGGAGGGCAAGAGTAACCCCAATCTTAATCGCTATGAGGGCAAGTGTGACCCCAACTTTAACCACAGTAACCCCAGCTTTAACCAAACTATGTGCAGTGGGGATTAAGTAAAATAATTGAGGAATGGAAGGTCCAGGGTGGATAAATAAAGTATTGCTTTTTTATGTTTTGTGTGGGTGCGGCATCCTTTTTTTTGGCTAAACGAATATTGTTATGCCCCACTTCAACCTAAATTGAATTTTCTTTTTCTTTTTTCCTTAACCCTAAACCTAAACCCTAACCCTAACCCTAACAACCCTAACCCTAAATTCCCTTCCCCTTTTTATTTTTTATGTATTTTTCCTTTATTTTTTCTTTTTATTTATATATATATTTTTTCTTCTTTTTTTCTTTCTTCTTTTTTCTTTTTTTATTGGGTTTTCTTTTTTCTTTTTTTTTTTTTTTCTTGTTTCTTTCTTACAAAAAATAAAGTCATTGCAGATTTTGCTGATTCATGCAGGGGCGGAGTCTTACCCTTATATAAGGAGCCTCTGTCTTTTTCTGCTCATTTTTACACCAATTTGTGGCATGTTTACCTGTCCAGGCACTGACTGCAATTTGCAACCCCTGGACAAGGACAATTTTTATGCCTTTTTCATACCTCTCAGTACATGCTCTTGCGCCTGAAGAAGATCAAGACAGATCGAAACGTCGCGCGACAGAGCATGTTATTCAATTCAATTTTTTTTGGCCAAACTAATTTTTGTTGCGACAAGTACAGGAGGTTACTTAGGCTTCTGATTTATTCCAATTTTGGGGGTCTTTTGATCGAGGGAGTGCCCGTGCACTTCCGTTCCTGTTGTGGGAACGGAATCCTATTTTTAATCCTAACCCTAACCCTAACCCTAACCCCTAACTTTTACCCATGACCCTAACCTTAACCCTTGGCCCTAAACCCTAACCTCAACCCCATTTAAACCAAACTGGACACTAAATTATATGTCAAAATATGACCTAACTCTGGATAACCAACCTCACACCCAAACACAACCCCTACATTGGAATACACAATTAAGCACAGTCTACTGGGACACACACATGTGTGTGTGTATATATATATATATATATATATATATATATATATATATATATATATATATATATATATATATATATATATATATATACACATACATACGTATTTAATACCTGATTTGTAAATAGTTCAAGACTGTTCTGGGTAAATATACAGTTAACATTTAATTGAAAATATGTACATAAATGATAGTTCATAAAATTCATGTTCAATATATGAACAAAAGAAAAATAAAAAAATACATTAAAAAAATAATAAAATAATACTTACCTTTTTCTTCTATATACTTTTTATTTTGACAGACGGGGCATCCTTTTGTTCCTATTGACCTTTCACCCCGTTTCATTCTAAAGTTAAATTCTTTTCTTTTTTCACCTGAAGTTCCTTTTGTTAAAAATTTCTTTTTCTTTTCCAAAGCAGAGGCTGAGTCCTTCGTCACGCCCCCTATAAGAGGACCCTCAGCCCTCCGCTGCTCATTTCCGCACCGAACGCCGAACTGTTTACACAGAGACTGCTACCTGCTGCTTTGGACTCTGAACTAACAGTCTTTTTCAAGACTTTTTCACCGTGCTCCAACGCCTGAAGAAGACCTCTAACGGTCGAAACGTCGCGACGGAGCACTTTTTTCAATTTTTTTGGCCATATCAATTTTTTTAGCAAGCTAACTAGCTTGCTAACGCTTTCGACACGGCATTACACGCCGACACCGAAATGTCCGGCTGGACACTTGTTAGGAGCAGACGCCGACCCAGGCTCCAAACGAACTACGACCATGGGGGGTTTTTTGAGCGAGGGAGTGCCCGTGCACCTCCGTTTCCACGTCGGGGACGGAGCGCTAACTTTAATCCTAACCCTAACCCTAACCCACCAATTTTTGGGGGGTCTTCTGGTCAAGGGAGTGCCCGTGCACCTCCGTTCCCTTTGTTGGGGACAGAACCTTAATTCTATTCCTAACCCTAACCCTAACCCTGACTACAATAGGGATATTCAGAAAGTGATATTGGCTGTGGGATTGAATAATTGCCTGCAACAGAATAGATTGGAGACCATGAAAAAACAATTCCAGGTTCTGATTAATCAGGCCAGGAGGGTGTTTCCATGTGCAGAGTTTTTTGTACCATTGATCCAATATTCATCACTCTTGGATCCCGGAGTTAGTAGGTTGATTTCACAGTTGAATGATTGGATACGGACTACAAAACGCTTTCTGGAAGGAATTGAAGAACAAAACTTTAAAGTTCAACCTGATCTTATTCATTGGACTGCTAATACGGCAGAATCAATGTTGGACAGTTGGATGAAACAGTTAAAATAAAAAATGGGGGACCGGCATTAGCCACCCCATTAGACCTCCAGTCAAATGTTTTGAATTTATCCCAGGTCTTTAGCTTGGATCAATCAGAGCTAACACTTTTGGAATATGGTTTGTTTTTTATTCCCACACCTATGAAATTTGACAGGGAGGGTCTTGATAGGGATATGTATCAATATCATAGAAAATTACGGATCATTAATTATTTTAATTATGATTCAAAGACTACTGGAAATAAATTTGTGGAACGTTCCGAGTGGGAACCGGAATGGCTAAAAATCCCACAACAAATTAAGAATTTAATTCAAGATGATTTGAAAATTGTTAAAAGAATTCCAGATAAAATTTTGACTACATGGAATTTAACTAGAGAACAACAACGAGCTATGGGAAGATTGAAAAAGAATCCAGATATTATTATTAAACCAGCAGATAAGGGATCTAAGATTGTTTTAATGGATAAGGCTCAATATCTTATTGAAGCAGAGAGGCATTTAAGTAATTCGAAACATTATGAATTACTGAAGCAACCTATACAATTGGAAACTCAAAAGTTACTTAGACGGATAGTGGATCAACTTTATCAGGATAAATATATCTCATACAAACAAAAATGTTATCTGCATGGCCCTAGTTCACCGCGTCCACGACAATTTTAAAGAACCACAAAAGTGGACAGTGCCATTCCAGGTTCCTCCAGGAAGGCCTATTGTGTCCGATTGTGGAAGTGAGTCATATCGGATTGCAGAATAACATATGAGTTTGTAAAGAAGGTACAGAATGTTGAAATACCTCAGGGGGCTTTTTTGTTTTCTATTGATATTGATTCTTTATATACAAATATTGAGACACCTCTTGGGCTGAAGGCCATTGGTCAAAGTTTTGCTCAGAATCCTCAGGAAAATCGACCAGACGCTAGCCTTCTTACTTTATTGGAGTTGGGATTAAATAGAAATGATTTTCAGTTCCAGTCTAAGTTTTATCTACAGATACATGGCACAGCGATGGGCAAGAAATTTGCTCCAGCTTATGCCAATATATATATGGCAGATTGGGAGAGAACGGCTTTTTTAAAATGTACCCATCTACCACTTTTATATACAAGATATCTGGATGATATTTTTGGAGTTTGGCCATATTCAATTTTAGAATTTAAAAAATTTATTGAGATTCTGAGCACACATCATAGGTCCATTTCTCTAAAATATGAAATACAATATGAGAAATTGATATTCCTGGATACAGAGGTCTTTGTGGTAACCAGAGTGGGACAGTTGAGTATCTTAGGAACTAGAGTGTATTTTAAGCCCACAGATACACATGCATTATTGCATAAGAAAAGTTTTCATCCTAAACCCACATATAGGGGAATTGTTAAATCCCAGTTGATACGTTTTGGGAGGATGATGCATGAGTTACAGGAATTCTTTTTAAAAAGGTCCTTTGTGGTGAATCAATTCTCAGGACATCGGATGCCTGTTTGGCAATGTTTGAGTTATGACTCAGTTAACCTGATTTATTTGATTGAATGTAAGGTCTGTGGCAAAATGTATGTGGGGCAAACCCAGAATACATTACTAGTCAGACTAAAACAACATTTGTATTACATCAATAGATCGGATACATCTACTGAGTTATATATACATTTCAAACTACATGGGAAGCAGAATCTAAGAATCTGTGGCCTCGAATCGAAGGGTTTTTGGTCAAGAGGTCAGAGATTGACGGCTGAGAGACGATGGATTCAAAGATTGCGAACGATAGTGCCAACAGGCTTAAATTAAAATTTGTACTGAGTTCCCTTTGGTTTATGTGGTTTGTGGGGTGTTTTTGGGGGGGAGAGATGTAAATTAATATAGGTCAAGAGGACTGTAAGCTAAAAGGAATAAAAAAAAGCATGTGTTGCCCGTACATTGACTGGATTTCTGATTTATTTTGGAGCTCCAGTTATTTTATTTCATTTCCCCTAACCCTAACCCTAACCTTAACCATAATCCCCTAACCCTAAAATGTGGGTATGTTTGGATATAAGGGGATTGGTGACATTATTTTAAAACCAGCATTATAAATGCATATACAAATTAATTGGATTTATTCTAAAATGTTGCAAAACCTGAAAAAGAAGAGCATGAAAATTTATATAATATTTTTTATAAATACTTACCTTAATGTGGGGAATCCAAGAAAGAAGCTTTATTTTAAAATACTTACCTTCAACATTGTAAAACCTGAAAAAGAAGAATAAAAATTAAAAGGACAAACTAAAACTGAAAAAGAAAAAAAAAAAATTTTCTGGAGAGTATAAAAAGGCAAACAGACCAGGTGCCAGGTTTCCAGGTGCCAGTCTCTAACAGCTTCTGAAAAAATTCTGATGGAAAAAGTCCTTTTCATTCCACCATTTCCAGACAATGAAAATCCGACGAGGGGGCGGGACCACTCCTTCCACAAGGTGTGCTCACAGGTGAATGACGTCACCGACAGGCGTGGAAAAACTCACGCATGCGCACGAGGGTTCATGCTTGTCTGATGTAAAAACATATGAATGAAATCCATATAGTTTTTGAAAAAAATAAAAAGGTACGATACTTTAAGGACAGACCTCGTATATATATGTGTGTATATATGTATATATATATATATACATATATGTATGTATATATATATATGTATATATGTATATATATATATGTATATGTATGTGTGTATATATGTATATATATATATGTATATATGTATATATATGTGTATATGTATATATATGTGTATATGTATGTGTGTATATATGTATATATGTATGTATATATATGTATGTGTATATATATATGAGTTTTTTTTTTTTTACCAAATAAGCTGCAGCATTTTTGTTAATTCTGAGACCATAAAAACTCAACTTGAAATAACTTTTTTCATTTTTTTTTTTAACTGTTTAGTGTTTCTTCTATTTTAAGATATATTTTTTATTTGTCCCACAATCAGGAATATTTTCTGTGCAGATGCACTTCAAAAACTTCAAGTGATGAGCTAAACACCAAAACCTGAAGTCCAGTCAGAAGAAAACACCTCTGCTCTTCAAAATAAAAAAGTATCTTTAAAAACCCCAGAGGTTGAAGCTGCAGAGGAGACTTTGTTTAAATGTCCCAAGAGTCCAGCAAACCAACACCTGCTGTTTCATTTTATATTTTAACATTAAATGAATGAATCATTAAACATGTCCGTGAAGTCCAAAGTTAAGTTAAGACATTTGCACAGGTACGCACATTGTTGAAGTTATGGACGGCAGGCAAAGAAACTTAGTTAAACAGATTAATGAGTGGAGGGTGATTCCTTTTGGATGTTGGTTATCTACACTAACATAACAAAGCAATTCTCATATGTGTTGGTGATAATACAATTATGTGCCTTCATCCTATCTTAACCCTGACCTTAACCACAGTGGCTTTACAGTCTATGGAGGGCAAGAGTAACCCCAATCTTAATCGCTATGAGGGCAAGTGTGACCCCAACTTTAACCACAGTAACCCCAGCTTTAACCAAACTATGTGCAGTGGGGATTAAGTAAAATAATTGAGGAATGGAAGGTCCAGGGTGGATAAATAAAGTATTGCTTTTTTATGTTTTGTGTGGGTGCGGCATCCTTTTTTTTGGCTAAACGAATATTGTTATGCCCCACTTCAACCTAAATTGAATTTTCTTTTTCTTTTTTCCTTAACCCTAAACCTAAACCCTAACCCTAACCCTAACAACCCTAACCCTAAATTCCCTTCCCCTTTTTATTTTTTATGTATTTTTCCTTTATTTTTTTCTTTTTATTTATATATATATATTTTCTTCTTTTTTCTTTCTTCTTTTTTCTTTTTTTATTGGGTTTTCTTTTTTCTTTGTTTCTTTCTTACAAAAAATAAAGTCATTGCAGATTTTGCTGATTCATGCAGGGGCGGAGTCTTACCCTTATATAAGGAGCCTCTGTCTTTTTCTGCTCATTTTTACACCAATTTGTGGCATGTTTACCTGTCCAGGCACTGACTGCAATTTGCAACCCCTGGACAAGGACAATTTTTATGCCTTTTTCATACCTCTCAGCACATGCTCTTGCGCCTGAAGAAGATCAAGACAGATCGAAACGTCGCGCGACAGAGCATGTTATTCAATTCAATTTTTTTTGGCCAAACTAATTTTTGTTGCGACAAGTACAGGAGGTTACTTAGGCTTCTGATTTATTCCAATTTTGGGGGGTCTTTTGATCGAGGGAGTGCCCGTGCACTTCCGTTCCTGTTGTGGGAACGGAATCCTATTTTTAATCCTAACCCTAACCCTAACCCTAACCCCTAACTTTTACCCATGACCCTAACCTTAACCCTTGGCCCTAAACCCTAACCTCAACCCCATTTAAACCAAACTGGACACTAAATTATATGTCAAAATATGACCTAACTCTGGATAACCAACCTCACACCCAAACACAACCCCTACATTGGAATACACAATTAAGCACAGTCTACTGGGACACACACATGTGTGTGTGTATATATATATATATATATATATATATATATATATATATATATATATATATATATATATACACATACATACGTATTTAATACTTACCTGATTTGTAAATAGTTCAAGACTGTTCTGGGTAAATATACAGTTAACATTTAATTGAAAATATGTACATAAATGATAGTTCATAAAATTCATGTTCAATATATGAACAAAAGAAAAATAAAAAAATACATTAAAAAAATAATAAAATAATACTTACCTTTTTCTTCTATATACTTTTTATTTTGACAGACGGGGCATCCTTTTGTTCCTATTGACCTTTCACCCCGTTTCATTCTAAAGTTAAATTCTTTTCTTTTTTCACCTGAAGTTCCTTTTGTTAAAAATTTCTTTT